>NC_057809.1:47844991-47845644 GCF_018294505.1 Triticum aestivum | reverse complement strand
ATGCCACCCTTTAGTCCCGGTTGGTGTCACCAACCGGGACCAAAGGTCCCTTTTCAGCAGCCCAAAGGGCGGGAACCGGCAGCCTTTGGTCCCGGTTGGTGGCACCAACCGGGACTAAAGGGGGGGCATTGGTCCCGGTTCGTGCCACCAACCGGGACCAATGCCTTGCACAGCGGCGTGGTGGTGAGTTTAGTCCCACCTCGCTAGCTGAGAGAGAGCCGCACCTGTTTATAAGGTGCGGTGCGCCTGAGCTATCGAGCTCCTCTCTAAAGCAGGCTTACGGGCCTAACCTCTCTGTACATGCATGTGGGCCTACTGGGCCTTCTGCGGGCCTGAATCCTGGCCCATGGATGGGTTTCTAGTCGTATTCAGGCCGTCGTGGCCCAGTAGGTGGCATAATTTTTATTTTTTGCCTGTTTTTTTGTTTTCTTTTTTGCTTTATTTATTTTGTTTTGTTTCTACTTACAACAAAAACTTATTTATTTTATTTTATTTTGTTTCTAATTACTTATTTATTTTACTTTATGATAATTCTTTTTGCTATTAAAGTTTCTATCAAAAAAAGTTCTTTATGAAAATTCTTTTAGCTGTATTTAGTTTTTTTGTTTTCTGTTTTGCTTTATTTATTTTGTTTTGTTTCTACTTACAACAAA
>NC_057809.1:47814728-47844361 GCF_018294505.1 Triticum aestivum | reverse complement strand
TACAACAAAATACTTATTGTTGCTATTTTTATTTTTTTCAGTTTTTTTGTTTTGTTTTCTATATTATTTATTTTCTTTTGTTTTTTGCTTTATTTTTTAATTCTTTTTGCTTTTAGGTCAGCAAAGTTATAAACTTTCTGTTAGTGCCATTAGTTTTAGAAAAATTATAAACTTTGTGTTAGTGCCATTTGTTTTCAAATTTGAATAGTTAAAACTTGAATTCTTTGAAATTTGTGTGAATCACAAGTTTGTGATTAACTTCACTGAAAAAATGAACATAGATGCACCTATAGAGAAAATTCGACCTAAATTCATAGTTCTCAAATGAACTCTGAAAAAGTTGGCATAGCATACTCATGTGTTACAAAGTTGGCATGGTATCATCATAATAGTTGCGGGAGAAGGTCTTCACTTTTTCTTCGCTTGTGTCATTTGCTTATTGCGCCGTAACCATGGATAATCTTCATCATTTATCAGGATGCTTGGGTCAACCTTGACATTGAACGGAGGAATTTCATGAAACTTTTCATAATCTTCAGACATGTCTGTCTTGCCCTCCACTCCCAGGATATCCCTTTTTCCTGAAAGAACTATGTGGCGCTTTGGCTCATCGTATGATGTATTCGCTTCCTTATCTTTTCTTTTTCTCGGTTTGGTAGACATGTCGTTCACATAGATAACCTGTGCCACATCATTGGCTAGGACGAACGGTTCGTTAGTGTACCCAAGATTTTTCAGATCCACTATTGTCATTCCGTACTTGGGTCTACCTGTACCCCGCCTCCTGACAGATTGACCCATTTGCACTTAAACAAAGGGACCTTAGAATCATGTCCGTAGTCATATTCCCATATGTCCACTTTGTAACCATAATATGCGTCCTTTCCGCTCTCGGTTGCTGCATCAAAGCGGACACCGCTGTTTTGGTTGGTGCTCTTTTGATCTTGGGCGATCGTGTAAAATGTATTCCCATTTATCTCATCTCCTTTGTAAGTCAATACATTCAAAGATGGTCCCCTGGAGAACAAGTACAGCTCATCACAAATAGTGTTATCACCTCTGAGACGTGTTTCCAACCAACTGCTGAAAGTCCTGATGTGTTCACATGTAATCCAGTCGTCGCACTGCTCCGGGTGTTTGGAGCGCAGACTGTTCTTGTGTTCATCGACATACGGGGTCACCAAGGTAGAGTTCTGTAGAACTGTGTAGTGTGCTTGAGACCAAGAATATCCATCCCTGCATATTATTGAGTCACTTCCAAGAGTGCCTTTTCCGGTCAGTCTCCCCTCATACCGTGATTCAGGGAGACCTATCTTCTTAAGGCCAGGAATGAAGTCAACACAAAACCCGATAATATCCTCTATTTGATGGCCCATGGAGATGCTTCCTTCTGTCCTAGCGCGGTTACGGACACATTTCTTTAGGACTCCCATGAACCTCTCAAAGGGGAACATATTGTGTAGAAATAGGGGCCCCAGGATGATAATCTCGTCGACTAGATGAATTAGGACGTGCGTCATGATATTAAAGAAGGATGGTGGGAACACCAGCTCAAAATTGACAAGACATTGCGCCACATCACTCCTTAGCCTTGGTACGATTTCTGGATCGATCACCTTCTAAGAGATTGCATTGAGGAATGCACATAGCTTCACAATGGCTAATCGGACGTTTTCCGGTAGAAGCCCCCTCAATGCAACCGAAAGCAGTTGCATCATAATCACGTGGCAGTCATGAGACTTTAGGTTCTGAAACTTTTTCTCTCGCATATTTATTATTCCCTTTATATTCGACGAGAAGCCAGTCGTGACCTTCATACTGAGCAGGCATTCAAAGAAGATTTCTTTCTCTTCTTTCGTAAGAGCGTAGCTGGCAGGACCTTTATACTGCTTCGGAGGCATGCCATCTGTTTCGTGCAAATGTTGCAGGTCCTCCCGTGCCTCAGTTGTATCTTTTGTCTTCCCATGCACGCCCAAGAAGCCTAGCAGGTTCACGCAAAGGTTCTTCGTCACGTGCATCACATCGATTGAAGAGCGGACCTCTAGGTCTTTCCAGTAGGGTAGGTCCCAAAATATAGATTTCTTCTTCCACATGGGTGTGTGTCCCTCAGTGTCATTCGGAACAGCTAGTCCGTCGGGACCCTTTCCAAAGATTACGTGTAAATCATTGACCATAGCAAGTACGTGATCACTGGTACGCATGGCGGGCTTCTTCCGGTGATCTGCCTCGCCTTTGAAATGCTTGCCTTTCTTTCGACATTGATGGTTGGTCGGAATAAATCGACGATGGCCCAGGTACACATTCTTCCTGCATTTTCCCAGGTATATACTTTCAGTGTCATCTAAATAGTGCGTGCATGCATTGTATCCTTTGTTTGTCTTTCCTGAAAGGTTAGTGAGAGCGGGCCAATCATTGATGGTCACGAACAGCGACGCCTTTAGGTTAAATTCCTCCTGTCTGTGCTCATCTCACGTACGTACACCATTTCCATTCCACAGTTGTAAAAGTTCTTCAACTAATGGCCTTAGGTACACATCAATGTCATTGCCGGGTTGCTTAGGGCGTTGGATGAGAACTGGCATCATAATGAACTTCGGCTTCATGCACATCCAAGGAGGAAGGTTATACATACATAGAGTCACGGGCTAGGTGCTGTGATTGCTGCTCTGCTCACCGAAAGGATTAATGCCATCCGCGCTTAAAGCAAACCATACATTCCTTGGGTCCTTTGCAAACTCATCCCAATACTTTGTCTCGATTTTTCTCCAATGCGACCCGTCAGCGGGTGCTCTCAACTTCTCGTCTTTCTTCCGGTCCTCACTATGCCATCGCATCAACTTGGCATGCTCTTCGTTTCTGAACAGACATTTCAACCGTGGTATTATAGGATCATACCACATCACCTTCGCAGGAACCCTCATCCTGGGGGGCTCGCCGTCGACATCACCAGGGTCATCTCGTCTGATCTTATACCGCAATGCACCGCATATCGGGCATGCGTTCAGATCCTTGTATGCCCCGCGGTAGAGGATGCAGTCATTAGGGCATGCATGTATCTTCTCCACCTCCAATCCTAGAGGGCATACGACCTTCTTTGCTGCGTATGTATTGTCAGGCAATTCCTTATCCTTTGGAAGCTTCTTCTTCAATATTTTCAGTAGCTTCTCAAATCCTTTGTCAGGCACAACATTCTCTGCCTTCCACTGCAGCAATTACAGTACGGTACCGAGCTTTGTGTTGCCATCTTCGCAATTGGGATACAACCCTTTTTTGTGATCCTCTAACATGTGATCGAACTTCAGCTTCTCCTTTTGACTTTCGCATTGCGTCCTTGCATCGACAATGACCCGGCGGAGATCATCATCATCGGGCACATCGTCTGGTTCCTCTTGATCTTCAGCAGCTTCACCCGTTGCAGCATCATTGGGCACATCGTCTGGTTCCTCTTCATCTTCACCAGCTCTCCCCGTTGCAGCATCACCGTATTAAGGGGGCACATAGTTGTCATCGTACTCTTCTTCTTCGCCGTCTTCCATCATAACCCCTATTTCTCCGTGCCTCGTGTGAACATTATAGTGTGGCATGAAACCCTTGTAAAGAAGGCGGGAGTGAAGGATTTTCCGGTTAGAGTAAGACCTCATATTCCCACATTCAGTGCATGGACAACACATAAAACCATTCTGCTTGTTTTCCCCAGCCGCATCGAGAAACTCATGCACGCCCTTAATGTACTCGGAGGTGTGTCTGTCACTGTACATCCAATGCCGGTTCATCTGCGTGCATTATATAGAATTGAGTGTCCAAATTAATAGAAGTTCATCATCACATTGAAACCAAAGTGCATACATAGTTCTCATCTAACAACATATAGCTCTCCAGAGCATCTAATTAATTAAACCATACATTGAAACTATGTAAAACATTTCAATGCGAAAACAAATGCGATCATAATCGCAACCAAGGTAACAATTGATCCAATGGCATAATGATACCAAGCCTCAGTATGAATGGCATATTTTCTAATCTTTCTAATCTTCAAGCGCATTGCATCCATCTTGATCTTGTGATCATCGACGACATCCACAACATGCAACTCCAATATCATCTTCTCCTCCTCAATTTTTTTATTTTTTCCTGCAACAAATTGTTTTCTTCTTCAACTAAATTTAACCTCTCGACAATAGGGTCAGTTGGCATTTCCGATTCACATACATCCTACATAAATAAAATCCATGTCACGTTGGTCGGCATAATTTTCATAAACAATAAATGAACCAATAGTTATAAAGATAATATATATACCACATCCGAATCATAGACAGGACGAGGGCCGACGGGGGCGGATACCAAAACCATCGCACTATATAAGATGCAATAATAAAAGTAAGAAAATAATACAAGTATCTATGTAAACATACAAGTAAGAATATTTTTCCTTTCAGAAAGAAGATAAGAACAAGAGGCTCACCACGGTGCTGCCGGCGATGAGCTCGGCGCGGGTGATCGACGGCGGTGAAGACAGGGACGGGGCGTGACGGACCGCTAAACCTGGACAAATATTGAGGAAAATGGAGCTTGGAGGTCGAGCTTGGAGAGGAGAAAGCTTAAGTAGTGTGGCTCGGGCATTCCATCGAACACCTTGTGTGCATAGGAGGTGAGCTAGAGCACCACCAAGCCCTCTCCCCCTCGGCCAGAAAAAACAGAGCAGTGTGCTCTTCTCTTACACGAGGGGGTATATATAGGCACCTCATTGGTCCCGGTTGGTGGCATGAACCGGGACTAAAGGGGAGCCTTTGGTCCCGGTTCAAGCCACCAACCGGGACCAATGGTGGTGGGCCAGGAGCAAGGCCCATTGGTCCCGGTTCGTCCCACCAATCGGGACCAAAAGGTCCGGATGAACCGGGACCAATGGCCCACGTGGCCCAGCCGGCCCCCTGGTCTCACGAACCTGGTCCAATGCCCCCATTGGTCCCAGTTCTAGACTGAAGCAAGACTAATGGGCTAACCCGGCCTACACCAGAGCCCTGTTTTCTACTAGTGGTCCCCCAAGCTTTGATGAGCAAATTTACTATGATGAAAGCATGCCTCCTATCTGTGATGATTATTGTGATGACATGTATGCTTTAAAGAATAATGATAACCATGAAACTTTTCATCTTGATCTTAATTTTCAATCACATGATAGTTATTTTGTTGAGTTTGCTCCCACTATTATTCATGAGAACAAATTTGCTTATGTGGAGAGTAATAAAATTTTATGCTTGTAGATCATGAAAAGAATGATTTATGTGGTATTTATATTGTTGAATTCATTCATGATGCTACTGAAAATTATTATGAGGGAGGAATATATGCTTGTAGGAATTGCAATAATATCAAGTTTCCTCTCTATGTGCTTAAAATCTTGAAGTTATGCTTCTTTTGCTTTCCTATGCAAGTTGATTCTTGTTCCCACAAGTTGTTTTCTCACAAAATCCCTATGCATAGGAAGTGGGTTAGACTTAAATGTGCTAGTCATATTCTTCATGATGCTCTCTTTATGTTACAATTCTTATCTTTTATGTGAGCATCATTGAAATCATCATGCCTAGCCTCTGTTTAGTAATAAATAATTCATCTAGCCTCTGTTTAGATGTGGTTTTATGCTTTTAATTAGTGTTTGTGCCAAGTAGAACCTTTGGGAAGACTTGGGGAAAGTCTTTGTGATCTTGCTGTAAAAAACAGAAACTTTAGCGCCCACGAGAATTGCTGCCGTTTTTTATTGGAGAGTGCTATTGAGTTAATTATTTTTGCAGATGATTAATAGATAAATTACTCACGTCTATCAATTTATTTGATAATTTTATGAGTTCCAGAAGTATACGTTTGATCCATATTACTACAGACTGTTCTGTTTTTGACAGATTCTGTTTTCGATGTGTTGTTTGCTCATTTTGATGAATCTATGGCTAGTAAAAGAGTTTATAAACCATAGAGAAGTTGGAATACAGTAGGTTTAACACCAATATAAATAAATAATGAGTTCATTACAGTATGTTGAAGTGGTGTTTTGTTTTGTTTGGCTAACGGAGCTTACGAGTTTTCTGTTAAGTTTTGTGTTGTGAAGTTTTCAAGTTTTGGGTAAAGATTCGATGAACTATGGAATAAGCAGTGGCAAGAGCCTAAGCTTGGGGATTCCCAAGGCAGCACAAGGTAATATTCAAGGAAAACCAAGAGCCTAAGCTTGGGTATGCCCCGGAAGGCATCCCCTCTTTTGTCTTCGTTCATCGGTAACTTTACTTGGAGCTATATTTTTATTCGCCACATGATATGTGTTTTGCTTGGAGCGTCATTTATTTCATTTTGTTTTGATTGCTCTTTGAATAAAATACCAAGATCTTAAATTCTTAAATGTTAGAGAGTCTTCACATAGGTGCATAATTATTCGACTACTCATTGAGCTCAACTTATATTTTTCGGAGTAGTTTGTCGTTTGCTCTAGTGCTTCACTTATATCTTCTTAGAGCATGGTGGTAGTTTTATTTTATAGAAATAATTGATCTATAATGCTTCACTTATATTATTTTGAGAGTATTTAGAACAGCATGGTAGTTTGCTTTGGTTGTGAAACTAGTCCTAATATGATGGGCATCCAAAAGGGATATAATAAAAACTTTCATATAAGTGCATTGAATACTAAGAGAAGTTGGATACTTGATGATTGTTTTGGGATATGGAGGTAATAATATCAAAGTCATGCTAGTTGAGTAGTTGTGAATTTGAGAAGTGCTTGTGTTGAAGTTTCCAAGTCCCGTAGCATGCACATATGGTAAACGTTATGTAACAAATTTGAAACATGGGGTGTTCTTTGATTGTCTTCCTTAGGAGTGGCGGTCGGGGACGAGCGATGGTCTTTTCCTACCAATCTATCCCCCTAGGAGCATGCGCATAGTGCCGGGGTTTTTGATGACTTGTAGATTTTTGCAATAAGTATGTGAGTTCTTTATGACTAATGTTGAGTCCATGGATTATACGCACTCTCACCCTTCCATCATTGCTAGCCTCTTCGGTACCGTGCATTGCCCTTTCTCACATTGAGAGTTGGTGCAAACTTCGCCGGTGCATCCAAACCCCGTGATATGATACGCTCTTTCACACATAAACCTCCTTATATCTTGCCATGCAACTTTCCACCATTCCGTTCATCATGACACATTCATCATTGTCATATTGCTTAGCATGATCATGTAGTTGACATAATATTTGGGCAAAGCCACCGTTCATAATTCTTTCATACATGTCACTCTTGGTTCATTGCATATCCTGGTACACCGCCGGAGGCATTCATATAGAGTTATCTTTTGTTCTAGTATCGAGTTGTAATCATTGAGTTGTAAATAAATAGAAGTGTGATGATCATCATTAATAGAGCATTGTCCCAAAAAAGAGAAAGGCCAACTAAAAGAAAGAAATGCCAAATAAAAAATAAAGAAATAAAAAAAATAAAAAGGGACAATTCTACTATCCTTTTTCCACACTTGTGCTTCAAAGTAGCACCATGATCTTCATGATAGAGAGTCTCTTGTTTTGTTACTTTCATATACTAGTGGGAATTTTTCATTATAGAACATGGCTTGTATATTCCAACAATGGGCTCCTCAAGTGCCCTAGGTCTTCGTGAGCAAGCAAGTTGGATGCACACCCAGTTAGTTTCTTTTGTTGAGCTTTCATACATTTATAGCTCTAGTGCATCCGTTGCATGGCAATCCCTACTCCTTGCATTAACATCAATCGATGGGAATCTCCATAGCTCATTGATTAGCCTCGTTGATGTGAGACTTTCTCCTTTTTGTCTTCTCCAGATAACCCCCATCATCATATTCTATTCCACCCATAGTGCTATGTCCATGGCTCGCGCTCATGTATTGCGTGAAGGTTTATGAGTTTGAGATTACTAAAGTATGAAACAATTGCTTAGCTTGTCATTGGGGTTGTGCATGATGAGAGCATTCTTGTGTGACGAAAATGGAGCATGACGAAACTATATGATTTTGTAGGGATGAACTTTCTTTGTGTTGGGGAACGTAGTAATTTCAAAAAAAAAAAATCCTACGCACACGCAAGATCATGGTGATGCATAGCAATGAGAGGAGAGAGTGTTGTCCACGTACCCTCTTAGACCGAAAGCGGAAGCGTTAGCACATTGCCGTTGATGTAGTCGTACGTATTCATTATCCGACCGATCAAGTACCGAACATACGACACCTCCGAGTTCAACACACGTTCAGCCCGATGACGTCCCTCGAACTCTGATCCAGCCGAGCGTTGAGGGAGAGTTTCGTCAGCATGACGGCGTGGTGATGATGTTGATGTTCTACCAACGCAGGACTTCACCTAAGCACTGCTACAATATTATCGAGGTGGACTATGGTGGAGGGGGGCACCGCACATGGCTAAGAGATCAATGATCAATTTTTGTGTCTCTGGGGTGCCCCCCTGCCCCCGTATATAAAGGAGCAAGGGGGGTGCGGCCGGCCATAGGAGGAGGCGCGCCGGAGGAGTCCTACTCCCATCATGAGTTGGACTCCCCTCCTTTTTCCTAGTTGGATTAGGACTTGGGGGGAAGGAGGAGAGAGGGGAAAGGAAAGGGGGCGGGTGCCGCTCCCCTCCTTGTCCAATTCAGACTTGGGGGCGAAGGGGCGCGCGGCTGCCCCTTGGCCGCCTCTCCTCTTCCTCCACTTGGGCCCATAAGGCCCAATAGCCTCCGGGGGGTTCCGGTAACCCCTCCAGTACTCCGGTAAAATCACTATTTCACTTGGAACACTTCCGATATCCAAACATAGGCTTCCAATATATCAATGTTCGTGTCTCGACCATTTCGAGACTCCTCATCATGTCCGTGATCACATCCGGGACTCCGAACAACGTTCGGTACATCAAAACATATAAACTCATAATATAACTGTCATCGTAACGTTAAGCGTGCAGACCCTACAGGTTCGAGAACTATGTAGACATGACCGAGACACGTCTCTGGTCAATAACCAATAGCGGAACCTGGATGCTCATATTGGCTCCTACATATTCTATGAAGATCTTTATCGGTCAGACCGCATAACAACATACGTTGTTCCCTTTGTCATTGGTTTGTTACTTGCCCGAGATTCGATCGTCGGTATCTCAATACCTAGTTCAATCTCGTTACCGGCAAGTCTCTTTACTTGCTCCATAATACATCATCCCGCAACTAACTCATTAGTTGCAATGCTTGCAAGGCTTAAGTGATGTGCGTTACTGAGATGGCCCAGAGATACCTCTCCGACAATCGGAGTGAAAAATCTTGATCTCAAAATACGCTAACCCAACAAGTACCTTCGGAGACACCTGTAGAGCACCTTTATAATCACCCAGTTACGTTGTGACGTTTGGTAACACACAAAGTGTTCCCCCGGTATACGGGAGTTGCATAATCTCATTGTCATAGGAACATGTATAAGTCATGAAGAAAGCAATAGCAACATACTAAACGATCGTGTGCTAAGCTAATGGAATGGGTCATGTCAATCACATCATTCTCCTAATGATGTGACCCCGTTAATCAAATGACAACTCATGTCTATGGTTAGGAAACATAACCATCTTTGATCAACGAGCTAGCCAAGTAGAGGCATACTAGTGACAATCTGTTTGTCTATGTACTCATACATGTATTATGTTTCCGGTTAATACAATTCTAGCATGAATAATAAACATTTATCATGATATAAGGAAATAAATAATAACTTTATTATTTCCTCTACGGCATATTTCCTTCAGTCTCCCACTTGCACTAGAGTCAATAATCTAGATTACACAGTAATGATTCTAACACCCATGGAGCCTTGGTGCTGATCATGTTTTTCTCGTGCAAGAGGCTTAGTCAACGGGTCTGCAACATTCAGATTCGTATGTATCTGGCAAATTTCTATGTCTCCCACCTGGACTAAATCCCGGATGGAATTGAAGCGTCTCTTGATGTGTTTGGTTCTCTTGTGAAATCTGGATTCCTTCGCCAAGGCAATTGCACCAGTATTGTCACAAAAGATTTTCATTGGACC
Organism: Triticum aestivum; assembly: GCF_018294505.1. Classification (NCBI taxonomy): domain Eukaryota; kingdom Viridiplantae; phylum Streptophyta; class Magnoliopsida; order Poales; family Poaceae; genus Triticum; species Triticum aestivum. The sequence goes on along the minus strand of NC_057809.1, from coordinate 47,834,285 downwards.
CGATGCACTAGGTATGACACCTAGATCGGATATGAACTCCTTCATCCAAACTCCTTCATTTACTGCTTCCGAAGCAGCTATGTACTCCGCTTCACATGTAGATCCCGCCACAATGCTTTGTTTAGAACTGCACCAACTGACTGCTCCACCGTTTAATGTAAACACGTATCCGGTTTGTGATTTAGAATCGTCCGGATCAGTGTCAAAGCTTGCATCAACGTAACCGTTTACGATGAGCTCTTTGTCACCTCCATAAACGAGAAACATATCCTTAGTCCTTTTCAGGTATTTCAGGATGTTCTTGACCGCTGTCTAGTGATCCACTCCTGGATTACTTTGGTACCTCCCTGCTAGACATATATCAAGGCACACATGAGGTTTGGTACACAGCATTGCATACATGATAGAGCCTATGGATGAAGCATAGGGAACATCTTTCATTTTCTCTCTATCTTCTGCAGTGGTCGGGCATTGAGTCTTACTCAACTTCACACCTTGTAACACAGGCAAGAACCCTTTCTTTGCTTGATCCATTTTGAACTTCTTCAAAACTTTGTCAAGGTATGTGCTTCGTGAAAGTCCAATTAAGCGTCTTTTTTTTATCTATCTCTATAGATCTTGATGCCCAATATGTAAGCAGCTTCACCGAGGTCTTTCATTGAAAAACTCTTATTCAAGTATCCCTTTATACTATCCAGAAATTCTATATCATTTCCAATCAGCAATATGTCATCCACATATAATATCAGAAATGCTACAGAGCTCCCACTCACTTTCTTGTAAATACAGGCTTCTCCAAAAGTCTGTATAAAACCAAATGCTTTTGATCACACAAAGCGTTTATTCCAACCCCGAGAGGCTTGCACTAGTCCAAAAATGGATCGCTGGAGATTGCACACTTTGTTAGCTCCCTTTGGATCGACAAAACCTTCCGGTTGCATCATATACAACTCTTTTTCTAGAAATACATTCAGGAATGCCACTTTGACATCCATTTGCCAAATTTCATAATCATAAAATGCGGCAATTGTTAACATGATTTGGACAGACTTAAGCATCGCTACGGGTGAGAATGTCTCATCGTAGTCAATCCCTTGAACTTGTCAAAAACCTTTTGCAACAAGTTGAGCTTTATAGACAGTAACATTACCGTCTGCATCAGTCTTCTTCTTCAAGATCCATTTATTCTCAATTGCTTGCCGATCATCGGGCAAGTCAACCAAAGTCCAAACTTTGTTCTCATACATGGATCCCATCTCAGATTTTATGGCCTCAAGCCATTTTGCGGAATCTGGGCTCACCATCGCTTCTTCATAGTTCGTAGGTTCATCATGATCTAGTAGCATGACTTCCAGAATAGGATTACCGTACCACTCTGGTGCGGATCTTACTCTGGTTGATCTATGAGGTTCAGTAGTAACTTGATCTGAAGTTCCATGATCATCATCATTAACTTCCTCACCAATTGTTGTAGGCGTCACAAAAACTAGTTTCTGTGATGAACTACTTTCCAATAGAGGAGCATGTATAGTTACCTCATCAAGTTCCACATTCCTCCCACTCACTTCTTTTGAGAGAAACTCCTTCTCTAGAAAGGATCCATTCTAGGCAACGAATGTCTTGCCTTCGGATCTGTGATAGAAGGTGTACCCAACAGTCTCCTTTGGGTATCCTATGAAGACACATTTCTCCGATTTGGGTTCGAGCTTATCAGGTTGAAGCTTTTTCACATAAGCATCGCAGCCCCAAACTTTAAGAAACGACAACTTTGGTTTATTGCCAAACCACAGTTCATAAGGTGTCATCTCAACAGATTTTGATGGTGCCTATTTAACGTGAATGCATCCGTCTCTAAAGCATAACCCCAAAACGGTAGCGGTAAATCTGTAAGAGACATCATAGAACACACCGTATCAAGTAAAGTGCGACTACGACGTTCGGACACACCATTACGTTGTGGTGTTCCGGGTGGCGTGAGTTGCGAAACTATTTTGCATTGTTTCAAATGTTGACCTAACTCTTAACTCAAATATTCTCCTCCACAATCAGATCATAGAAACTTTATTTTCTTGTTACGATGATTTTCAACTTCACTCTGAAATTCTTTGAACTTTTCAAATGTTTCAGACTTATGCTTCATTAAGTAGATATACCCATATCTGCTTAAATCATTTGTGAAGGTGAGAAAATAACGATATCCGCCACGAGCCTCAACATTCATCGGACCACATACATCTGTATGTATGATTACCAACAAATTTGTTGCTCTCTCCATAGTACCGGAGAACGGCGTTTTAGTCATCTTGCCCATGAGGCACGGTTCGCAAGTACCAAGTGATTCACAATCAAGTGGTTCCAAAAGTCCATTAGTATGGAGTTTCTTCATGCGCTTTATGCCGATATGACCTAAACGGCAGTGCCGCAAATAAGTTGCACTATCATTATCAACTCTGCATCTTTTGGCTTCAATATTATAAATATGTGTATCACTACTATCGAGATTCATCAAAAACAAACCACTCTTCAAGGGTGCATGACCATAAAAGATATTACTCATATAAATAGAACAACCATTTTTCTCTGATTTAAATGAATAACCGTCTCGCATCAAACAAGATCCAGATATAATGTTCATGCTCAATGCTGGCACCAAATAACAATTATTTAGGTCTAATACTAATCCCAAAGGTAGATGTAGAGGTAGCGTGCCGTCCGCGATCACATCGACTTTGGAACCGTTTCCCATGCGCATTGTCACCTCGTCCTTTGCCAGTGTTCGCTTAATCCGTAGTTCCTGTTTCGAGTTGCAAATATTAGCAACAGAACCAGTATCAAATACCCAGGTGCTACTGCGAGCTCTAGTAAGGTACACATCAATAACATGTATATCACATATACCTTTGTTCACCTTGCCATCCTTCTTATCCGCCAAATACTTGGGGCAGTTCCGCTTCCAGTGACCAGTCTGCTTGTAGTAGAAGCACTCAGTTTCAGGCTTAGGTCCAGACTTGGGTATCTTCTCCTGAGCAGCAACTTGCTTGCTGTTCTTCTTGAAGTTCCCCTTCTTCTTCCCTTTGCCGTTTTTCTTGAAACTAGTGGTCTTGTTGACCATCAACACTTGATGCTCCTTCTTGATCTCTACCTCCACAGCTTTTAGCATTGCGAAGAGCTCGGGAATTGTCTTATTCATCCCTTGCATATTATAGTTCATCACGAAGCTCTTGTAGCTTGGTGGCAGTGATTGAAGAACTTTGTCAATGACACTATCAACCGGAAGATCAACTCCCAGCTGAGTCAAGTGATTATGGTACCCAGACATTTTGAGTATATGTTCACTGATAGAACTATTCTCCTCCATCTTGCAGCTGTAGAACTTATTGGAGACTTCATATCTCTCAATCCGGGAATTTGCTTGAAATATTAACTTCAACTCCTGGAACATCTCATATGCTCCATGACGTTCAAAATGTCGTTGAAGTCCCAGTTCCAAGGCGTAAAGCATGGCACACTGAACTATCGAGTAGTCATCAACACGCAACTGCCAGGCATTCACAATGTCTGCAGTTGCTCGCGCAGGAGGTATACCTAGCGGTGCTTCCAGGACGTAACTGTTCTATGCAGCAATGAGGATAATCCTCAAGTTACGGACCCAGTCCGTGTAATTGCTACCATCATCTTTGAACTTTGCTTTCTCAAGGAACGCATTAAAATTCAACGCAACAACAACACGGGCCATCTATCTACAATCAAACATAGACAAGCAAGATACTATCAGGTACTAAGTTCATGATAAATTTAAGTTCAATTAATCATATTACTTAAGAACTCCCACTTAGAAAGACATCCCTCTAATCCTCTAAGTGATCACGTGATCCAAACCAACTAAACCATAACCGATCATCACGTGAAATGGAGTAGCTTTCGGTCTTAGTGTTCCAAGGCCATATCTGCATATGCTAGGCTCGTCAAGTTTAACCTGAGTATTCTGCGTGTGCAAAACTGGCTTGCACCCATTGTAGATGGACGTAGAGCTTATCACACCCGATCATCACATGGTGTCTGGGCACGATGAACTTTGGCAACGGTGCATACTCAGGGAGAACACTTTTATCTTGAAATTTAGTGAGAGATCATCTTATAATGCTACCGTCAAACAAAGCAAGATAAGACGCATAAAAGATAAACATCACATGCAATCAATATAAGTGATATGATATGGCCATCATCATCTTGTGCTTGTGATGTCCATCTCGGAAGCACCGTCATGATCACCATCGTCACCGGCGTGACACCTTGATCTCCATCATAGCATCGTTGTCGTATCGCCAATCTTATGCTTCCACGACTATCGCTACCTCTTAGTGATAAAGTAAAGCATTAGCAAGAACCGTTCTTACCTACGCATCAAAACCACAACGATAGTTTGTCAAGTTGGTTCTGTTTTAACCTTCGCAAGGACCGGGCGTAGCCACACTCGGTTCTACTAAAGTTGGAGAAACTGACACCCGCCAGCCACCTATGTGCAAAGCACGTCGGTAGAACCAGTCTCGCGTAAGCGTACGCGTAATGTCGGTCCGGGCCGCTTCATCCAATAATACCACCGAACCAAAGTATGACATGCTGGTAAGCAGTATGACTTATATCGCCCACAACTCACTTGTGTTCTACTCGTTCATATGACATCTACGCATAAAACCTGGCTCGGATGCCACTGTTGGGGAACGTAGTAATTTCAAAAAATTTCCTATGCACATGCAAGATCATGGTGATGCATAGCAACGAGAGGTGAGAGTGTTGTCCACGTACCCCCGTAGACCGAAAGCGGAAGTGTTAGCACAACACGGTTGATGTAGTCATACGACTTCACGATCCGACCGATCAAGTACCGACCGTATGACACTCGTTCAGCCCGATGACGTCCCTCGAACTCCGACCTAGCCGAGTGTTGAGGGAGAGTTTCGTCAGCACGATGGTGTGGTGACGACGTTGATATTCTACCGATGGAGGGCTTTGCCTAAGGACCGCTACAGTATTATCGAGGTGGACTATGGTGGAGGGGGGCACCGCACACGGCTAAGAGATCAATGATCAATTGTTGTGTCTCTAGGGTGCCCCCTGCCCCCGTATATAAAGGAGCAAGGGGGGGTACGGCCGGCCATAGGAGGAGGCGCGCCGGAGGAGTCCTACTCCCACCGGGAGTAGGACTCCCCTCCTTTTTCCTAGTTGGATTAGGACTTGGGGGGAAGGAGGAGAGAGGGGAAAGGAAAGGGGGGGGGGGCGCCGCCCCCCTCCTTGTCCAATTCGGACATGGGGGGAAGGGGTGCGCGGCTGCCCCTTGGCCGACTCTCCTCTTTTTCCACTTGCGCCCATAAGGCCCAATAGCCTCTGGGGGTTCCGGTAACCCCTCCGGTGCTCCGGTAAAATCACTATTTCACCCGGAACACTTCCGATATCCAAACACAGGCTTCCAATATATCAATCTTCATGTCTCGACCATTTCGAGACTCCTCGTCATGTCCGTGATCACATTTGGGACTCCGAACAACCTTCGATACATCAAAACATATAAACTCATAATATAACTGTCATCGTAACGTTAAGCGTGCAGACCCTACAGGTTCGAGAACTATGTAGACATGACCGAGACACGTCTTCGGTCAATAACCAATAGCGGAACATGGATGCTCATATTGGCTCCTACATATTCTATGAAGATCTTTATCGGTCAGACCGCATAACAACATACGTTGTTCCCTTTGTCATCGGTATGTTACTTGCCCGAGATTCGATCGTCGGTATATCAATACCTAGTTCAATATCGTTATCGGCAAGTCTCTTTACTCGTTCCGTAATACATCATCCCGCAACTAACTATTAGTTGCAATGCTTGCAAGGCTTAAGTGATGTACATTACCGAGAGGGCCCAGAGATACCTCTCCAACAATCGGAGTGACCAATCCTAATCTCGAGATATGACACCTGTAGAGAACCTTTATAATCACCCAGTTACGTTGTGACGTTTGGTAGCACACAAAGTGTTCCTCCGGTAAATGGGAGTTTCATAATCTCATAGTCATAGGAACATGTATAAGTCATGAAGAAAGCAATAGCAACATACTAAACGATTGTGTGCTAAGCTAACGGAATGGGTCATGTCAATCACATTGTTCTCCTAATGATGTGACCCTGTTAATCAAATGAAAACTCATGTCTATGGTTAGGAAACATAACCATCTTTTTGATCAACGAGCTAGTCAAGTAGAGGCATACTAGTGACAATCTGTTTGTCTATGTATTCACACATGTATTATGTTTCCGGTTAATACAATTCTAGAATGAATAATAAACATTTATCATGATATAAGGAAATAAATAATAACTTTATTATTGCCTCTAGGGCATATTTCCTTCACTTTGGCCATGTTATTTTGAGAAGACATGATTTCTTAGTTAGTATGCTTGAAGTATTATTGTTTCTATGTCAATATTAATCTTTTGTCTTAAATCTTATGGATCTGAACATTTATGATAAAATAAATAAGAATTACTTAGAGAAATATGTTAGGTAGCATTCCACATCAAAAATTCTGTTATAATCATTTACCTACTCGAGGACGAGCAGGAATTATGCTTGGGGATGTTGATACGTCTCCAACGTATCTATAATTTTTGATTGTTCCATGCTATTATATTATCAACCCTGGATGTTTTATATGAATTAATATGCTATTTTATATGATTTTTGGGACTAACCTATTAACCTAGAGCCCAGTGCCAATTTCTGTTTTTCCTTGTTTTAGAGTATCGCAGAAAAGGAAAATCAAACGGAGTCCAATTGACCTGAAACTTCACGGAACTTATTTTTGGAAGGAAAGCAACCTGGGAGACTTGGAGTCCACGTAAGGGAAGCCACAAGGCAGGAGGGCGCGCCCACCCCCCTGGGCGCTCCCTCCACCCTCGTGGGCCCCTCGTGGCTCCCCTAATGTACTTCTACCTCCTATATATACCCATATACCCTAAAACGATCAGGGAGCACAATAGATCGGGAGTTCGGCCTCCAGAAGCCTCCGTAGCCACCGAAAACCAATCTAGACCCATTCCGGCACCCTTTTGGAGGGGCAATCCTTCTCCGGTGGCCATCTTCATCATCCTGGTTCTCTTCATGACAAGGAGGGAGTATTTCTCCCTCGGGGCTGAGGGTATGTACCAGTAGCTATGTGTTTGATCCCTCTCTCTCTCTCTCTCGTGTTCTTGAGGTGGTACGATCTTGATGTATCACGAGCTTTGCTATTATAGTTGGATCTTATGATGTTTTCTCCCCCTCTACTCTCTTGTAATGGATTGAGTTTCCCCTTTGAAATTATCTTATCGGATTGAGTCTTTAAAGATTTGAGAACATTTGATGTATGTCTTGCCGTGCGTATCTGTGGTGACAATGGAATATCACGTGATTCACTTGATGTATGTTTTGGTGATCAACTTGCGGGTTCCGCCCATCAACCTATGCATAGAGGTTGGCACACGTTTTCGTCGTGATTCTCCGGTAGAAACTTTGGGGCACTCTTTGAGGTTCTATGTGTTGGTTGAATAGATGAATCTGAGATTGTGTGATGCATATCGTATAATCATACCCACAGATACTTGAGGTGACATTGGAGTATCTAGGTGACATTAGGGTTTTGGTTGATCTGTGTCTTAAGGTGTTATTCTAGTACGCACTCTAGGGCTGTTTGTGACACTTATAGGAATAGCCCAGCAGATTGATTGGAAAGAATAACTTTGAGGTGGTTTTGTACCCTACCATAATCTCTTCGTTCGTTCTCCGCTTTTAGTGACTTTGGAGTGACTCTTTGTTGCATGTTGAGGGATAGTTATGTGATCCAATTATGTTATTATTGTTGAGAGAACTTGCACTAGTGAAAGTATGAACCCTAGGCCTTGTTTCAACGCATTGCAATACCGTTTGTGCTCACTTTTATCATTAGTTACCTTGCTGTTTTTATATTTTCAGATTACAAAAACCATTATCTACTATCCATATACCACTTGTATCAGCATCTCTTCGCCGAACTAGTGCACCTATACAATTTACCATTGCATTGGGTGTGTTGGGAACACAAGAGACTCTTTGTTATTTGGTTGCAGGGTTGCTTGAGAGAGACCATCTTCATCCTACGCCTCCTACGGATTGATAAACCTTAGGTCATCCACTTGAGGGAAATTCGCTACTGCCCTACAAACCTCTGCACTTGGAGGCCCAACAACGTCTACAACAAGAAGGTTGTGTAGTAGACATCATTGTGCAAGATGAGAACATTCTTGTGTGATGAAAATGAAGCATGACCAAACTATATGATTTTGTAGGGATAAACTTTCTTTTGCCATGTTATTTTGAGAAGACATGATTTCTTAGTTAGTATGCTTGAAGTATTATTATTTTTATGTCAATATTAAAAAAAATTCTTGAATCTCTCGGATCTGAACATTCGTGCCACAATAAAGAAAATTACATTGAGAATTTTGCTAGGTAGCATTCCACATCAAAAATTCTGTTTTTACCATTTACCTACTCGAGGACGAGCAAGAATTAAGCTTGGGGATGCTTGATACGCCTCCAACGTATCTATATTTTTTGATTTTTCCATGCTATTATATTATCAACCCTGGATGTTTTATATGAATTAATATGCTATTTTATATGATTTTTGGGACTAACCTATTAACCTAGAGCCCAGTGCCAATTTCTGTTTTTCCTTGTTTTAGAGTATCGCAGAAAAGGAAAATCAAACGGAGTCCAATTGACCTGAAACTTCACGGAACTTATTTTTGGAAGGAAAGCAACCTGGGAGACTTGGAGTCCACGTAAGGGAAGCCACAAGGCAGGAGGGCGCGCCCACCCCCCTGGGCGCTCCCTCCACCCTCGTGGGCCCCTCGTGGCTCCCCTAATGTACTTCTACCTCCTATATATACCCATATACCCTAAAACGATCAGGGAGCACAATAGATCGGGAGTTCGGCCTCCAGAAGCCTCCGTAGCCACCGAAAACCAATCTAGACCCATTCCGGCACCCTTTTGGAGGGGCAATCCTTCTCCGGTGGCCATCTTCATCATCCTGGTTCTCTTCATGACAAGGAGGGAGTATTTCTCCCTCGGGGCTGAGGGTATGTACCAGTAGCTATGTGTTTGATCCCTCTCTCTCTCTCTCTCGTGTTCTTGAGGTGGTACGATCTTGATGTATCACGAGCTTTGCTATTATAGTTGGATCTTATGATGTTTTCTCCCCCTCTACTCTCTTGTAATGGATTGAGTTTCCCCTTTGAAATTATCTTATCGGATTGAGTCTTTAAAGATTTGAGAACATTTGATGTATGTCTTGCCGTGCGTATCTGTGGTGACAATGGAATATCACGTGATTCACTTGATGTATGTTTTGGTGATCAACTTGCGGGTTCCGCCCATCAACCTATGCATAGAGGTTGGCACACGTTTTCGTCGTGATTCTCCGGTAGAAACTTTGGGGCACTCTTTGAGGTTCTATGTGTTGGTTGAATAGATGAATCTGAGATTGTGTGATGCATATCGTATAATCATACCCACAGATACTTGAGGTGACATTGGAGTATCTAGGTGACATTAGGGTTTTGGTTGATCTGTGTCTTAAGGTGTTATTCTAGTACGCACTCTAGGGCTGTTTGTGACACTTATAGGAATAGCCCAGCAGATTGATTGGAAAGAATAACTTTGAGGTGGTTTTGTACCCTACCATAATCTCTTCGTTCGTTCTCCGCTTTTAGTGACTTTGGAGTGACTCTTTGTTGCATGTTGAGGGATAGTTATGTGATCCAATTATGTTATTATTGTTGAGAGAACTTGCACTAGTGAAAGTATGAACCCTAGGCCTTGTTTCAACGCATTGCAATACCGTTTGTGCTCACTTTTATCATTAGTTACCTTGCTGTTTTTATATTTTCAGATTACAAAAACCATTATCTACTATCCATATACCACTTGTATCAGCATCTCTTCGCCGAACTAGTGCACCTATACAATTTACCATTGCATTGGGTGTGTTGGGAACACAAGAGACTCTTTGTTATTTGGTTGCAGGGTTGCTTGAGAGAGACCATCTTCATCCTACGCCTCCTACGGATTGATAAACCTTAGGTCATCCACTTGAGGGAAATTCGCTACTGCCCTACAAACCTCTGCACTTGGAGGCCCAACAACGTCTACAACAAGAAGGTTGTGTAGTAGACATCATTGTGCAAGATGAGAACATTCTTGTGTGATGAAAATGAAGCATGACCAAACTATATGATTTTGTAGGGATAAACTTTCTTTTGCCATGTTATTTTGAGAAGACATGATTTCTTAGTTAGTATGCTTGAAGTATTATTATTTTTATGTCAATATTAAAAAAAATTCTTGAATCTCTCGGATCTGAACATTCGTGCCACAATAAAGAAAATTACATTGAGAATTTTGCTAGGTAGCATTCCACATCAAAAATTCTGTTTTTACCATTTACCTACTCGAGGACGAGCAAGAATTAAGCTTGGGGATGCTTGATACGTCTCCAACGTATCTATATTTTTTGATTTTTCCATGCTATTATATTATCTGTTTTGGATGTTAATGGGCTTATTTATACACTTTTATATTATTTTTCGGACTAACCTACTAACCCAAGGCCCAGTGCAAATTGATGTTTTTTTTGCCTATTTTAGTGTTTCGCAGAAAAGGAATATCAAACAGAATCTAAACGGAATAAAACCTATGGCCCCTACATCATGTTATATTGCCTAATGCATTACTCTGTTCTTATGAACTTAATACTCTAGATGCATGTTGGATAGCAGTCGATGTGTGGAGTAATAGTAGTAGATGAAGAATTGTTTCGATCTACTTGTCGCGGATGTGATGCCTATATACATGATCATGCCTAGATATTCTCATAATTATTCACTTTTCTATCAATTTCTCAACAGTAATTTGCTCACCCACTGTAATACCTATGCTATCTTGAGAGAAGCCACTGGTGAAACCTATGGCCCCTGGGTCTATTCTCCTTTATATTAATCTTCCGTCAACAAGCTATTTCTATTACCGTTTATTTTGCAAGCTTTACTTTCATTCTATATCATAATAATACCAAAAATATTTATCTTATTATTGTTATTATTATCTCTATCAGATCTCACTCTTGTAAGTGACCGTGAAGAGATTGACAACCCCTTTATCATGTTGGTTGCGAGGTTCTTATTTGTTTGTGCAGGTACGAGGGACTTGCGTGTAGTCTCCTACTGGATTGATACCTTGGTTCTCAAAAACTGAGGGAAATACTTACACTACTTTGCTGCATCACCCTTTTCTCTTCAAGGGAAAACCAACGCAGTGCTCAAGAGGTAGCACTCCATTCTTGTTAATTTAATACACTAGATGCATGTTGGATAGCGGTCGATGTGTGTAGTAATAGTAGTAGATGTAGGCAGGAGTCGGTCTACTTGTCACGGACGTGATGCCTATATTCATGATCATTGCCTTAGATATCGTCATAACTATGCACTTTTCTATCAATTGCTCAATAGTAATTTGTTTACCCATTGTATGCTTTCTTTCAAAAGAGAAGCCTCTAGTGAATCCTATGGCCCCCAAGTCTATTTCTACCATATTATTTTCAGATCTATACAACTCAAAATTACCTTGCTGCAATTTATTTACCTTTATTTTTTGCACTTTTGTTTATCTTTTATATATATCACTATCAGATCTTATCCTTGCAAGTAACCGTGAAGGGATTGACACCCCCTTTATCGCATTGTGTGTAAGTATTTGTTTGTTTCTGCAGGTGCTATCATTGGGGACTTGTGTTTTCGTCCTACCGGATTGATACCTTGGTTCTTAACTGAGGGAAATACTTATCTCTACTTTCCTGCATCACCCTTTCCTCTTCAAGGGAAAAACCAATGCAAGCTCAAGAAGTAGCAGGCAACGACCGAGAGGGCCGCCGCCAGCGAGGAGAGCGCTTGTGCAGCGGTTGATAGGGCGGCTGCATTAGCCGAGAGAGCTCGTGCAGCCGTAAATACATTGATGGACACCCTTGTCGTGGTCGGGACCGAGAGGCCCCTTGATGGACTCGGAAGAGAGTCAACATGTCCATGCATTGGATCTTTTGGTACTTGTATGATGGTCGTGGACCTAATTAATATTATGTTTGGAATGACTGGCATTAATGTATGATGGTTGTGAGCTTAATGTCGAAGTCAACCATCCTTCATTCCTAACACATAGCAGTTTTGCTATGATGGAAGAAGAGAATCGTTCACAACATAATGGCTTTTGATTTCTTTACTATCCTACCCCCTAATCATTATGTCTGGAATGGTTGTCTTTTCTTCCATCTTGGGCAAACCCCATTGTGACAGGAATGCAAAATGTTTGACTTCAAGGATGGCTTGATATGCAATTTACACTTACAATTATTGTTCTTGTTAGGTAGCTTCGGTGTGATATTTGTATCTTCACATGGGACGTGTTTGAGAGCATAAACCTTCTGTATTCCCTAATTGGAAAAAGTGGACAATGTGATGGTGATACTATTAAGGAAATACCCAATGATTATGCTCTCAAGCATTTTCCATGTGAAGATAGAAGTATCACACTCAAGCTACCTCGGAAGAACAAGAATTGCAAGTGCAAATCTTCGCATGTCAGGGATGGAAGAAGATAAGTATTCATAACTTAATGACTCTCTTCTTTTATGATACATTAGTAACACATGATGAGCTTTCCTAGCTCGACCATCACCGAAAGTCGAAATAACAGTGAGAGTTGTAAGAGATGTTCCCGAAGGAAAAAATCGACTTTTGACATTGACAGTCAATCTGGGCGAGTTCCACCTGTGGTACCTTGGTAGCACATGATGAGCTCACCCAGGTTGACCATCACTGAAAGTCGAATTGCAGTGAGAGAGTGTCCACCATATACGGAACCACGTAAGAGATGGGAATTGTGATCGACTTTTGACGTTGACAGTCGATCTGGGTGAGCTCTTCTTGTTTCACCTTGGTAATGCACGATGAGCTCATCCAGCTCGACTATCACCGAAAGTCGAAATAGTAGTGAGAGAGTGTCCACCATATATACATCCACCTAATATGAGAGTTGTGATCGACTTTTGACGTTGATGGTCCATCTGGGCGAGTTCATCCCATGATACCTTGGTAACACATGATGAATAGAATAGAAGTACTCTTTGATGTTTGATTCTTATATTATTTTTTCATCATCCGTTGAAAAGGTGATAACACAAATTGATCTTGCGGTTATGGCTTCCTACGATGACTCAACTTTTGGTAGGGTCGACTTCATGGTCAAGGACGAGCACACCAGTGAGGACCACATGGATAAGCTCATTAAAGTGCACCCCGGCCCGCTCATTCCGCTAAAGAATTTTCAGGATCTGTCCAAGAAGAATCCACCTACTAAGGAGAGTGAGGTCCCACCACGTAAGGAGAGCGTTCTCCCGCCACTCAACATCATTCAAGAAGACGCTTGCTCCTCCAATGTGGGGAATATGCCCACGTCCTGGGACTCCACAATCACTGGCTTCACTGACTATGCCTCGGAGTAGAGCTCCATTCTTGTAGTATTGTGTTTGATAGTTTGACGATGACGTTGGAATGTTGTACTTATGTAGATGATGATGTGGACTCGAATGACTTTTGGTATATGAATCGTGAAGCCTTATATTGCTTATATATGTCTTCATGCATGTGTTTTTTAATGCTTTGTTACGCATTGAAATTTTGTTATTCTCCTTTCTGTAGATGAGGTGGTATGTGGCATACTCAGGTAGACATCCAGGAGTCTATGATTCATGGAAAGCGTGCTATGAACCAGTCAATCATTAGGGTATGATACTAGAGAGGAGGTAGAGCATGCTTACTGCATGTATTTTGTCAAGTAGGGAGAAATCAGAGCGGGTGGAAGTGGATGAAGCATCTCTTTGTCCTACTTGTGATCTTTATTAGGTTGATTCCTCTGTGGTCCATGCAACACAAATGGGTCACACTGAGGTTTTAGTGACTATTTGAGACTTGTAATGATGCTTTAGTTAGTTTGATGAAGAACTTTAGACTTGTTATGATGCTTTAGTTAATTTGATGACGAATATTGAACTTGTTATGATTCTTGTGCATTGCCTATGATGTGGTACTGTCCGCAGACAAAATTTTGCTGTTTATATGTCTTTTCTTGCAGCGTTGATGTAGAAACAAATAAAACAGAATATATGACTTCATCTTTGCTGAGTACGCCACTCGGTAAAACCAGATTGCCAAGAACAAAACTCGGCGAAGAAGCCTCGTGTCCTTCTCTAGAAGCATGGTTCATATCTTTGCCGAGTGTAAAGGCTGAGATCTCACCAAACATGGGTCGCTGGGGCTTGCATGGGACTGTATTGCCGAGTGGGACTACTCGATAGACGACAAACTCGGCAAAATGTAGTTTGCTGATATTTCTGACCAACAACTCGACAATTAATTGAGGCGATGTATCTCACTCATTGGCTTTCACGTGTGCCAAGTACCTATCGCAAGTACTAAGCAAAGTTTCGGCCACGTGGCACCCGCCGTCTTTGTCCGGCCCGTCAAGTCTTTTTTTACCAAATCCCCATTTTAGTACTCAGCGAAGAATTTACCGAGTCCCCGTGTTCTGGTTCTCAACAAACTCAGCTTTGCTGGTAGGATTCAGACCAAGTACCCTGGGCCGAGAACAAAACCCGGCAAAGGCGTCGCCAAGTGTGAAACGACATTCGCCGAGGTTTTTTGGTACTCGGTAAAGTAGTAAATTCCAGAAGTGTGAACCAAGCGTGACGGGTACGATGAAATGCTTCAAGCATCATGGGAGCGACATGAGGCAGGAACAGTAGGAATAGAGGCTCTCTGGTCCAGGATAAGGAGCATCTCACGCGACATTCAACGGTGGTCTCAAACTGATTCAGGTGATAGTCAAATTAAAATCCTCTGCGAATAGCTTGAACGAGTTCGACAAATTGAACGGTCATCAGCGGCCTCACTGGAGGTCCGACAGATTGTGATAAAGACGCGTGAGTTGTATAGATGGCAGGGAATAAATGTACCATCGAAGATCTCGATTGTTCACTACTAGAAATAGGCTTATTAATGGCGCACCTGTTTTGGCCATTAATGGCGCACTACAGGTGCGCCACTATCATCACGCCACTAGTAACATATACTAATGGCGCATCCCTGGTGTGCCATTAGTATACCAGACTATAGTGGCGCACCAGGCTATGCCCCATTAGTAAGTCACACGGTGCGCCATTAGTATGCCTCCCAGGGGGCCATATTTACCTTGTGCTCTGGGTTACTAATGGCGCACTAACAGATAATGCGCCACTAGTATTTTTTATAGCAATGCGCCACTAGTATGAATATTAGGAATTATTTTTTTCTTTTCTGATATTTGCACAGGTTACAAAATATATTACTGCACATAATATAGACAGCACAACATATAAACAACAAATTCATCAAATACAATAGAAGATTAGTTTCCAAATACAATTCATCATATTAGTCTCCGAATTCAAAAGACCGAACAATGTTCGAACATTACAAGTCTCGAGACCGCGAGTAGCAAGTTTGTTGAAAGTAATACCGAATTCGGAGATAATTGAGAGATGTGTCCTCTCTTATCTCCGTGCTACTACTACTGTTATGCCTAAACATGACTTAGATTGAACTGAGGCAACATGTGGTGCAGGTCGAAAGTAATACTAATCCTAACTTGATCAAGTTTGGATTGTACTACTTTCGACATGCACCACATGCATGTTGCCTTCACTTCAATCCAATCCATATTCATTTCACCCACAAATATATAGTAACTCTTCATGCCCGCATCATGCATCATCATAATAACAAGTCCTACTAATCATCATCATACAACTTCTACTCGTTATTAATAACAAGTCATACGATCATCATCCTCATAGTCATCGAACCAACCCTACTTAACTGTTCTTAGCACAAGATCATCAGTATTAGGTAAGACCTAAATACCCTCTTTAAGGTAAAATAGCATAAGAAAATATAGACCCTGACTCTCCATTACGGAGAATGGAGATCATCCTGTCTCCAGTTCTTGTGCTTCGCTTCCTTTTGCTTCCAAGAACCTCCTTACGACTGTCCATACATTTTTTCCTTCCTTTGATTTGCATGTCTCCACTTCTTTTAGAAATCTGGTATGGACAGTTGAGATTCGTAGGATGACCTGGCTGTATGTTCAAAACATTAAGGCTACCTTTATGATTGTCAGGACCCCGACTCAATGCCACATCGATCTAGCATGTAACACCTCATATCACTTTGCGGCCTCACGCACGGTATTCCCACGGGTGTTGCCTTACCTTAGCCCGGGACCGTTTGCGCCTTTTGGCACACGTATATGACGGTGTCGCTAGCATCCATATGATAAGGAGCCCGGGCTGACATGGCTAGTCGTAAACCCAAAGTGGCACAGACTTACAGGGACAGGCATCCATGACCCAACATCGAACGTGTCGGTCATCAGCGAGTGAATCCAGGCTGTAGCACTGGGCTAGCAGGACTCCGGTGAACCGGGCTGTAGCGGGCTAACAGGACTCCAGTATTCATCGCGTGACATTTCCCCGAAGGGACAGACACAGGAACGAAGAAGGACACATGCCGGCCAGCCTAAGTGTTCCGGAGCAGTAGCAAGCTACCATGGCTCAGTGGAAACACTAGGAGACATTTCCCGGTAAGAGAGGCTACTAAAGATAAACAACTAGATGGTCAGATCCCACACATACCAAGCATTTCAATAACTCACACACAATATGCTGGATATGTGCAAATACAACATGGCATCACAACATGACTCTACGACTCAAGTAATTTATTCAATAGGCTCCGAGGAGCGAGGTATTACAAACAGGGGTCTCACGACCCAACATTCAGAGCATACAAGTCAAAGCACAAGCGGAAGCTATCATGTCTGAGTACAGACATCTAGAAATGAAAAAGGCTGAGAAGCCTGACTATCTACCAGATCCTGCCGAGGGCACAAGATCGTAGCTGAGGTAACAAGCTAAACGTCGAAGTCCAAGCGGAACTACTAGTGAGACTGAAGTCTCTCTGCAAAAACATAAAATAGGCAAACGTGAGTACAAATGTACCCAGCAAGACTTACATCAGACCTATCTACATATGCATCATTATCAACAAAGGGGTGGTGGGGTTTAACTGCAGCAAGCCAGCTTTGACTCGGTGGCTATCCTAACTACGACTGCAAGCGACTCTTTTGAGGTGGCGCACACGAGTCCACATATTCACCATATCAATACACCACTATGGATCCGCTCCCGTCTCCCTACGAGAACGCCATCCATAGCACTCACGCTTATCTTGCGTATTTTAAAGTATCCACTTTCACTTGTCTATGAACTGATATAAGCAACCCAGAAGTCCTTTACCGCGGACACGGCTATTCGAATAGATGATGTTAACCCTGCAGGGGTGTACTTCTTCACACACGCTCTCACCACTTACCGCCGTTTACACGACATGTACTCGGCAACCTTCAAGCGGAAGCCCAACGTGGGTGTCGGCCACGGCCTACCTAAACACTCAAGTCTCTAGTCCAGGTTTATCACCTATTCGGGTTCCATCCATGAGGAGATCCGGCCGGAGTTTCGCTCACAGCCCCAAACGATGTGTACAGGGTTCCGTGACACCAAACGGGCGCCCGGTTTACCCGGCCACGTGCCTACCGCATCACAGCCCACCCCTACGGTCAGCGCTGCGCACGGCCTCCAGCATACTACAAACACCAGAAACTACTTGCAACTCCTGGACAGAGGACAAGGGTGATCAAGAAGCCGAGAGGGTCCATTGGTTTCGGGCCCAATGCGTGGTAGTAGCTGAATCATGGATCACAAACACAGAACTCAGTTCCTGAGGACGGCTGCAATGAGACAACCCACCATGTACTCCTACATGGCCTCTCACCGCTACCTTTACCAAATCGTGTTCACACACTTAGCTCACACACAGTAGGACATGTTCACACACCTCTGATTCATCCCCGATGAATCAGACCTGACTCAACTCTAAGCAGTAGCAGGCATGACAAACAAGCATGAATGAGTAGGCACATCAGGGCTCAAACAACTCCTACTCATGCTAGTGGGTTTCATCTAATTACTGTGGAATGACAGGTCATGCAGAGGATAAAGGGGTTCAGCTACCGCAGCAAGTAACAAATAAATCGGTGTTGTCCTAATGCATTAAAAGAGAGCAGGAGCGGGAGAGTAGGATTGTATCGGAATGAACAAGGGGGTTTTGCTTGCCTGGCACTTCTGAAGATAACATTGAGTCTTCATCAGTGTCAACGATCACATCGTCGGTATCGCGTCTATCGAGAGGGGACAAATACCGGCAACACAGAGAATACAATCAATGCAATGCACAATATGATGCATGATCATGACATGGCAAAATGAATGTGTTTTGAGCTAATGCAACTAGCAACAGATTAAATGAAGTTGGTTTGAATACAAGATTCAAATTCAAACTCCATATGTGATTATTTAAATGCCCTTTATATGATTTGTGCTAAACAGCACCTATAAGTTGTTCTAACATGCATGAAAATGGTACAGATGGATTCCTTGAATTTTTCTGATAATTTTTCATATATAATTTATTTAATTTGGAGTTACGGTTAATTTTCTATGAAGTATTGAAGTTTTAGGCATTTTCTGGAATTTCAGAATTAAATTAAATCCAGAAAATGAGTTATGACATCAGCACTGCGTCATGCTTGCGTCAGCAAGTCAACAGGGGTCGGTCAGGGTCAAACCTGACGTGTGGGGTCCACACGTCAGTGACAGGGGGTTAACAGGGGTTTATTTAGTTTAATTAAAAGGTTAGGGGGGGGTCGGGCCCACTGTCAGTGTCAGGGGGGTTTATTTTAGTTTAATTAAGGATTAGGACACTAGGGCCCACATGTCAGTGTCCGCAGGGGGGGGATAATTAATTAAAATAAACTAACTAATTAACAGGGGGGCTGGCCCCACCTGTCATCGACCCAGGGGGGGTCAAACCCCTGGTCAGCAGGTCCTAACCCGCCGGCGGCTCGTCGCCGGTGGCAACAGGCGCGGCGGAGGGCTCGGAAATGAGCCACATGGCATCATTTCGGCCGTGGTTTGTTGCATTCGAACGCGCGCAGTGGCGCGCATCTAGTGGTGGCGGTGACAGGTGCTGGGGTGGCCGGAGCTCGCCGGAGTGGGGGCCGCAGCGGCTGCCGGAGCTCGGGTTTGGGCGGAGCGAGGTTACGGGGCGCTAAGGGGGCTGGCTGAGGGGCTATGCGGACTCCTGGGGCAGCTAGGAGCACGCTAGGCTCGTCGGACTGGCCGCAGCAGCACGTCAGTGCCATGCCCGGCGTCCATGGCGGACGGCGGCGCTCGGGAATGTGGCCGGGGTGCTACGGCACGGGAACGAACAAAA
>NC_057809.1:47808845-47813838 GCF_018294505.1 Triticum aestivum | reverse complement strand
GGAGGTGGGCTGGGCCGGCTGGGGGAGCTGGGCCGGCTCTGGTGGGCTGCACGGTGAGGCCAGGTAGGCTCTGTTCTTTTTTTTTTGTTCTGTTTGTTTTATTGAATATCTTTTGCCACTGTTTTGAATTTTAAACAAATTCAAACAATGCCAAAAACTCCTCTGAATAATTTTATTTGGCTAGATGGACTTTTCCAAAAGCTCATAAAATATTTCAGGGGTATTTGAAATTATATTCTAATTATATGAATATGATTCAAATTCAAATAGCTAATGATTTAAATTCAAAGTCCCAAAAATAAATCCTTAAAAATGTTCAATATTTTGGTTGGGACCAGAACCCTTACCAAAAATTATCAAACATTTAAGAAGAGCCTTTTGGGGCAATGAATAAGATTTCTAGGGTTTTCGCCCCTCTTTTATTTAGGGTTTTGAGGCTTCCAATATTCCTCAATTCAAGTTTCAAAATATAGACATGATGCACACATGAAGCTAGGCTAGAGCAATGCCAGAAGCTAGGGATGTGACAACTCACCCCCACTAAACAAGAATCTCGTCTCGAGATTCAAGCGTAGGGTAGGATGAAGGGGAAACGCAAACTAGTACAATCTTCATGATCCAGGTTGCACTTCAGATGAACGTTGATTTGAACACCATCTTTGTCTTGTCGTCTTGCTCTGAGATCTTCAGCTAATCATGACAAGAAAAGGAAAGGAAAACTCTGGAAGGATCGGTCTTCTCGAAGATCGAACAACTCAGGATTAACTCCCGGAATGAGACATAGAACCATCTCTCGGGTTGAGACACGAGATACACATCAAGAGGGGTGGAAAGAAACGGATGACGAAGGTTCACTAGGTAGACAATAATTCCACACTTAAGAAGGTGGTAAACGATTGTCCACGTAGCGAGGAGTCGAGTTGACATGACACCATAATGATGCACCTTAGGGATGGTGACTCGTAGATATATATCCCTCTTAAGTGGCAAAAAGAATTACCTTTGATATAGAGATCATTGAGACTCTCTATATCAGTCTAAGGCAAATCACAACGATCGTTTGGAGGGGGTCAGTAGAATGGCATACTCGGACTTGGATGATGTGGATTACCTTGTTGAAGACAACGTAATGGATGAATCTGCTTATCACCGGAGGTGGAAGAGACCCATGGTAAAATGGCACATTGGCGGTGCAAGCTAGGAACAAAATGCAAATGCTGGGAATGATTCTGGTAACTGGGGAAGAACCCAACAATAGAGAGTGAATTCACTGTTTGAGTAGGTCATAGCATTGCCGAGGAAACTGAGAGCAAACCCAGTTAGTGCCGATGATAACACGTAGCGCTTGTGCGTGCTCTCAAGAACTTGAGCATTTCCACAATCATCAAGATTCTACCAATATCCGTGTCAAGGATCCTGGCAACACAGCTTGCTACCATGACGAATGATGATGGATGATGCAGATGCAAAGGAAGATAATACTTTCTCAGATTTCACCCTTGGCAGGGCCAGGGAAATAAAATCTGGATGATCGACCGAGAGACATTTAGCACTCCGCTTCTAATGTTCTCCTTGATGTGCTAGTGTAACCCATTCATAGATATGGTTTGATAACTAGAACATCAAGTAAAGGTCGGACTTCGGGAGCAATAGAATCCATAAGAAACAGTTACGGAGGTAAATCCTACAAAATCCTTATGGGGAGGTGGCCAACTTCCTCAAACAAGATACTACAATAATAGGCCTTCCGGCTGGGTGTGTTGGCCACGACATCCAATTTACCGGTTATCGAGGGACCAATATTATAGTTCTTGGAAAATGTTCCAACCATCATATCTGCCTGAGACTCAGATCTGGTTGGTGTCAGGATATTCCAGACTCATCAAGTCTAGGAAGAAAAATGAAAGTTTGTAACACAAATCGACGAGATGACGTTGCGAGATTCTCGGGAAATGAACTACGATAGCAAGCTCCAAAACATGAGCTGGTTCTGCTACAAACATGTGAACACGTTGTTCCAGACAAGCATGCCCACATGGTAGTCTTACAATAAAACACTACCGAGTTCTGGTTGGGAGCCATCATCGAGGATATCGAAGTCTTTACGCAAGTCCATGGATTAGATCCCAAGCATAGACTTCTTTTCCTTGAACAAGTCAATCAGTGGCTTGGTGTGCTAGGATATACATATGGAATGAAGATGATCAGTCTAACAGACCAGAGAATTCTTCGCACGTGCATGACTGACTCGGGACGATTCCAAAGGAGGTAAAAACATGCTTTCTCGAATTCACGGCGGCAACTTACATCAAAATGCACGTGAATCAAAGGAAGTCACTCCTTTCATCAAACAAGTACTTCATGAGCTAGCATGAAGAAAATGCTTTCAAAAGTTTCCAACACTAACTTAATGTTCAACAACATCATGGAGGAGATAAGGATGTTGTCAATGGGCTCAACAACAACTCATCGGAATTTCCATATCACTGGACTCCCACCATCGTGTGAACACGGTGATAGCATTGGTCAGCCCCAAAAGATATAGTGGTGTATGCTCGAGGGATCAACCACGAGTAAGACAACATTACGAACATCGTTGGTTCTGACTTGATTTGACGATAGCCCACACTCAAATCAAAGGGTTGATAAGACAATAGGTCCAGCAACTGATCACAAGGACCAATCGATGAAGATATCATCTTTCTTCAACACACACTACACAAGAATATCCCTTTGGAACGAACTAAGTCAGGCAAGCTTTTATCTTCCAACTCTCCAAGTTGTTGTCTAGCTTAACCAACTAGCTCAGGGATATCTAACACCGATTCTTGGAGAGAAGGTGGTTCACAAGAAACCAACTTGTTCACGGGCTCAACATAACGGTCAGGTGACAACCCGGTAACACCTCCAAGAAGATATTTGGAAAGTCACGAACCACCGGTATGTTACTAAGCTCGAGAACATTCTTGCTTTTCAGGGCAAGATGATATGATCAAATGAGCGAGGACTTGACAAAATCCTAACTCATCAATCAAAGAGTGCACCAGGAAATAAGGACTAGGTAGCACGATCAGTCTTAGAAGGATGATTCGAAAACCAACATACTAAGAATGAAATTATTATCCTTTAACTACCAAGCAACAGAGTTGCTAGCAGTATTGATTTCACACATCACAATTCATTTGTCGGTATTCCGGTTACAATAATACAGGAACCGAGGAATGAACAATGATGGCAAGAAGTATCACTGTACCAAGAGTGCATAGGATGGTGTGCAATTCCTATAACATCCCGATATAAAGATGGTAATACTCCAAGATAGAGCAGAACAAAAGCTGGATTAGCAATTTGTTCTGTGGAGCACAACTTTTTGACCCAATCCTAGATATGGAAGAGGTACTGGAGTTTGTTTCTCCTAGTCATCCCGGAATGGAATGGCTTGACAGACCACAAGAGTCATAGGCATCGATGAACGAACGCACGCATACTCTTGACTATCAATTGATAGACGAGGGTCAGAATGCAACTAAAGAGAACAACTCAAAGGAACATATAATTTTCTGAGTTGTGGATGCATAGATTAGTATGTCGAACCAAGTTCAACATATTTCTTCCGGATAACCCATGCAGGAAGGTAGAACTGGCAGAGTCACGATTTATGAATGGAGAACTCCTCAAGAATAATCCTGTTGTGATATTTCAGTTCAACGAGGAACTTCTGCCATAAGTAGTTCATGGTACCTGGAAGAAGAAGATACCACGGGCTTCAAGGACTATCGCAAAGGTTACTAATAACCTAAGGGAGCTAGCAATTACTATCGACATGAAGTAAGTAGAGTGAATCTCGGTTCAAAACCCAGGGATAGAATACCTCCTACTAAATGGCATCACGGGATGCTTTCGATAATGACGGCCAGAGTCATCACACTGGGAACACAAATCATGGCTAAATTACTAGATGATCCCCTAAGACACCTAGGGTCATAATAATAACTCCAACATAAAGGTCGAGGCAGTAAAGTACCTCAACTCACTGATTTGTGTGATTAATCTGACCAAAGGCACATCGGAAACAGGAGGAAGGGATTTGCAAATGCATCAGACTGTTTGGAAACCTGGGATGACTCGGACAGCATAACGGCTGTAAATGCTCAGAAAAGATTTGAGACATTCACAAAATGGTGGCATAACCACTCAGAAGCACAATATCAAGGTTCCGAGATCAACAATTAACATACGGAAGTAGTAGGAGCTGAACTGAGGCTTGAATCAACAATCTTATAAGTCTACGGATTAGTAACACGTGATCCTGATAGAAAGAAGAGATATCCTAGTTCTTAATCCCCGTAGAAGAGAAGATGACTCAGATCAGAGGGGCATAAGGTATAAGGAATAAAAAGAGCCTTACGTTCCATCCCACAATCAATTCCCTTATATAACTAAAGAATTTCTAGACTCAACTTCGACCAGTTTGGCTTGGTAATCCTACAGGCAGTCAAGCTCTGATACCAACGCTGTCAGGACCCCGACTCAATGCCACATCGATCTAGCATGTAACACCTCATATCACTTTGTGGCCTCACGCACGGTATTCCCACGGGTGTCGCCTTACCTTAGCCCGGGACCGTTTGCGCCTTTTGGCACACGTATATGACGGTGTCGCTAGCATCCATATGATAAGGAGCCCGGGCTGACATGGCTAGTCGTAAACCCAAAGTGGCACAGACTTACAGGGACAGGCATCCATGACCCAACATCGAACGTGTCGGTCATCAGCGAGTGAATCCAGGCTGTAGCACTGGGCTAGCAGGACTCCGGTGAACCGGGCTGTAGCGGGCTAACAGGACTCCAGTATTCATCGCGTGACATTTCCCCGAAGGGACAGACACAGGAACGAAGAAGGACACATGCCGGCCAGCCTAAGTGTTCCGGAGCAGTAGCAAGCTACCATGGCTCAGTGGAAACACTAGGAGACATTTCCCGGTAAGAGAGG
>NC_057809.1:47807264-47807546 GCF_018294505.1 Triticum aestivum | reverse complement strand
TCAGTGTCAACGATCACATCGTCGGTATCGCGTCTATCGAGAGGGGACAAATACCGGCAACACAGAGAAGACAATCAATGCAATGCACAATATGATGCATGATCATGACATGGCAAAATGAATGTGTTTTGAGCTAATGCAACTAGCAACAGATTAAATGAAGTTGGTTTGAATACAAGATTCAAATTCAAACTCCATATGTGATTATTTAAATGCCCTTTATATGATTTGTGCTAAACAGCACCTATAAGTTGTTCTAACATGCATGAAAATGGTACAGAT
>NC_057809.1:47795802-47805650 GCF_018294505.1 Triticum aestivum | reverse complement strand
CTCTGCGTGCGCGCGTGCGTGCGGTGTCCGTCCTCCTGGCAGAGGAGGAAGAAGACAAGGGGGGAGGAGGAGGTGGGCTGGGCCGGCTGGGGGAGCTGGGCCGGCTCTGGTGGGCTGCACGGTGAGGCCAGGTAGGCTCTGTTCTTTTTATTTTTTTTTGTTCTGTTTGTTTTATTTAATATCTTTTGCCACTGTTTTGAATTTTAAACAAATTCAAACAATGCCAAAAACTCCTCTGAATAATTTTATTTGGCTAGATGGACTTTTCCAAAAGCTCATAAAATATTTCAGGGGTATTTGAAATTATATTCTAATTATATGAATATGATTCAAATTCAAATAGCTAATGATTTAAATTCAAAGTCCCAAAAATAAATCCTTAAAAATGTTCAATATTTTGGTTGGGACCAGAACCCTTACCAAAAATTATCAAACATTTAAGAAGAGCCTTTTGGGGCAATGAATAAGATTTCTAGGGTTTTCGCCCCTCTTTTATTTAGGGTTTTGAGGCTTCCAATATTCCTCAATTCAAGTTTCAAAATATAGACATGATGCACACATGAAGCTAGGCTAGAGCAATGCCAGAAGCTAGGGATGTGACAATGATACATCAAATGAGGCACACAATTCTTTGGGATTATTTATTGAAAAACATATAATTACTTCATAGTTAGCAATGATGTACTTGTTTTAGAAGTATGCAAAAGATGCACGGATGAGGTAATAGTAAAAAAATCTTACCAGGGTATCTCCATGGTAGTTACCATAGTTCAACACATGCACTAGTGGCACGTATTGACCATAATGTTGAGGAGTTTGATTGTAGATATTGTAATTCTCAATGTCAGTACAAAATCCGACCAGATAATTTTTCTCTTCGTAAGTTAATTCGGAGGCATCGGTGTAGTGGGTTTTGTCTACCATCTCTCGCACATTCTTTGAAGAATGAAAATAAGCTGTCAGTGGAAATAAGCTGTCAACTATTTTGAACCGAACAATATAAATTAGTTAATAATTAACTATGTTTGAGAAACTCACACAGCGGTAGAACTGGAGGCGAATCAACAAGGACCCAAATGTCCATATTGTCTTGGTCGATGTCAGGATCACCAAGATCCATGGTGACAAGCATACCCTCATCAAAACCATACATCTTGCAAAATGCTTCCCAATATTTGCAACCAAAATGGGTTACACTCCCAGAATTATACAGATTTACTTCAAAATCCACATCATGATGAGTCCTTAGGTGAATTTTCTTTGTTTCATAATAATTTTCATGGTCTTCAAAATCCATCCTCTCCAAGACATAGTGTCTTGCATGGCGTGGGATAAGCTATACTCAAATTGTAAAGGATGAAAATTACACGTTGAAATAGTTGAAGTCATGCTTAATTATGAAAAAAACACTTGTCGTCGTTTTGTACCGTTCCAACTTCGAAGGTCTCCTGGAGCTTAATGCTGAAGCGCCGATCGTCATCTCGGTGAGGCCTGTCGCACAGACCTCGATCATCGTGGCACCGGCCACACTCCCCTGGGAGACTTTCATCGTCCGATGACGACATTTCCTACGTTCATAATTCAAAACTACATCATCTCTTGCATCCGATGACTTGTGCATTTTCAGCCAGGCCCAATGGAGTTGGCCTAAAAACATTTCTTTCTTTAAGCCTGCTACATCCATCTCAAGTATACATGGTCAAGGGTTAGCAGGGCCATCCAAATAGAATATGTGGTATGCGCTTTTTTAGTAGGTCATCTTACCAGATTAGGGTTTATCGATGATGAGCAACTGACAGTAGTAATAACTATGAGTTGATATCACACTTCTATATGTATAACACAAGAGGCAGTTGATCCTACTTAATTAAGTACTAAGATACCCCGGCCCATGCATTAGTCGCAAGTACCCCATATGTCCTTTTTTAGCAAAGTCATGCTAAAATTCACGGAAAATTTCAGCATGACCTTTGCTGAAAATAGGACATATGGAGTACCCGAATTTGCCGGAATAGAAGTTAATCCACATTCCGGCAAACTCAAGAGCCTCTCGGGTTACCTACAAAATCATTCTCCCACCCCCGCCCCGCTGCAACCCCACAACACCACACAATATCACCATGACATGATGGTCGGAGACAAAATTAACCCCCCAATATCATCACGACACGATGGTCGGAGACAAAACCCAGCAATATATCTTCTAGCCATGAAACCCTACCATGATTCTCCTTTCTTCCTCTTTTTTCACCTAAACCTGCAAACATGTAGGGAAAGAAATTAATACAAGGCACAAAAATGGCATGCTATGTAGCCTTAATGCTACAGAACATATGAAATACATGCTACAGAACATATAAAAACAGTAGCTAAAAAAAGTAGCAAGCAAGCAATTCATTTGACTAACTATTTAAGTGTTCTGGACTCCAACAACCACTTTGCAGACAAGCAGGAAAGTGGTTCTTCATGGATAGCTGAAAGTGGTTCTTCCTTGAGGGATGTGTGATCTATGATGGTGCTATCTTTTTGCTTAATTGGCTTTGCTTAATCCTATGAGGAGCACTGGATTGAAGCAACGGCTCAGAACATGTCAACTTCCTGTGCAGGCATAAAGCATGTTGTTGGGATGGAGGTGGTGGAATCCACTTGTTGTCTGGCTAAGAGGTTGAAGTTGGCACTGATTAGTGCCGAAGTTGGCACTCTTTAAATTCAGAAAAGAAAAGGCACCACATAATATTGATGGACAGGGAAAGCTTTGCAATTGCACCCACAATTGTCAAGCACCAACTTAATAGCCACTCGTAATAAATCCTTCCCATGACAGTACGACGCTCACTCTCGGTTCGACACATAATATTATTCTCCCGCATTAGCTAAAATGGCTAAAACCGAATGCGATAATCCTAGTGTTCTCTTGTGGTGGTGGTGAGATGCCCATATCATGCATTGGTGGACAATGATGATTAGATTAAACTGTAACCATGCACATACTTACAGGTGTTTGCTAATATGAAAAAGAAGTGGACCTTTGGGTACGAAGGAGTGGACCTGAACGATGTAAACAAAAAGAAACTGATAAAAAAGATGAGTGTTGTGTTCCCGGGGGTGGAAGAACATGACAGGGCCAGCCGACGATTACTAACTCGATCAAAAAGTGATTATTACCCATGGAAATGGCACCAAATCCCTCTGGATCGTTAACAAGGGAGGATGCAGACAGGGGACTTCAATCAATCGAGCATCAGCAGCACAGAAGCGTAACCAGATGGAATGGAATCAGGTTGGAAGGGCAACTAGCAAGCAACAGACAGAGCAGTAGTGTGGCGGCAGCAGATAGCAGCATCAGCAGCGGGAAAGAGCAACGCCAAGGCAGCAGCAAGCAGCAGCCAAGCAGCGAACATCAACAGCAGCAGTAGTTTAGTCAGCAGAGCAATAGCAGCAGCGGGGGCGCGCGTGACAACAGTCAGGACGGGCGCGCGCGAGCGGCAACGGGCGGACGAGCACGGGCGAGGGATGGCCAGGGGCGCGCAGGAGGATGCGTTCCCAAGGGTAGGAGCAGTGGGGAGGGTGTGTGTCGGGGCTCGACAGAGGAGCCGGGGGCACGGGCCGGCGGTGGGGTGAGCGCGAGGTCGACGGTGGTGGCTTACAACGGCCTATGGAGGCGGATCGAAGGGGGGAACAACTAATGGACTCACCGCGGAGATCGTGGCAGGCTCGGTGAAGGTCGGGGTGGATCGGAGAGACGGTCGCGACCGCGAGGTGGTGACGGCTGGAGGAAGACGAATGACTCCTCCTCCTAGTGCTCCGGTGGCGACTCCGGCGGCGGAGCGGGCGCGGGGGTCGTCGGGTGCGGGTGGTCGGCGGCGGTGGTGGAGAGCGGGCGCGGGGGGTTTGCTCGGCGGCGGTGGAGAGCGAGAGCGGGCGAGGGGGAGGAGGGGGATCGATCTGGCGAGAGGGAGGGTTAGCGAGGGGGGAAGGTTAGCAATGGCCCACCTCCTAGGGGTGCATCATAAGTACTTTGATAGCAATGGCGCACCTTCCCCTGGTGCGCCATTACTAACTTTGTTTTTGGATTTTTAGTTGCATCTAATATATTTTTTTAGAAAATGATGATCAAATTTGAAAACATTTATGAATGTGAAAAATATCATCAAATTTGTTATTTGAAAATATTTATGAATATGAAAAAATATCATCAAATTTGTTATTTGAAAATATCATCAAATTTGTTATTTGAAAAAATCATCAATTTTTTTGGATTTTTAGTTGCATTCATTTGTGAATTGCTAAAACATTTATGAATGTGAAAAAATATCATCAAATTTGAAAAAATATTCATGAATTCAAAAAGTACCCATGAAATTTAAAAATATTCATGAGTTCAAAAAATATTAACAAATTCAATACTTTTTGTGAGTTAGAAATTCAGTACCAGAATAAAGACATAAATAAATATTCATGAGGACTATAACAAATGAAATATCATTACTAATTTTGCAAAACAAAAAAAATTGTTAGTAGTGGCGCACCTTGGTTGTGGTGCGCCATTACTAGTTTGAACTAGTAATGGTGCACTGTACCCTGGTGCGCCATTACTAGTTTTGGGAAAAAAATCGGTAATTAAAACTAGTAATGGCGCACTGTGCGCTGGTGCGCCATTAATAGTTTTGGAAAAATAAAAAAATAAAATTTGCTAGTAATGGCGCACCGTTGGTGTGGTACGGCATTAGTAACGAGGACACAGGTGCGCCACTCCTATATAGTAGTGGCGCACCACATACATGGTCGCCATTAATGTCCATATTGGCTATAGCCCTTTTCCTAGTAGTGGTTTAAAGGAAAGCACTTATCTTAAACCGACTGATTTCTCAAAAATTCAGCCCCATCCCTCGCGTGACACGCGTCCCCATGGGACCCACACACCGTCCACCCACCTTATCCTTTTCTCTCGGTCTAGTCTTCTCCTTCCTTCGTTTTCCCATCCCATTACACCTCCCGCGATGGGAGCCAGCCCACGAGATCGAGGCGCGGCTGCTGCCCAGCAGCGCAGCGGCGTGCGAGATTAGCTTGGCTACTGTCCAGCCGGATCATCGGCGCTGCAAGGCCGTCCATGACCTGCTGCAAGGGGATCGGCAACCAGTGCTCCATGGGCGATCTAGCCATGGATTCTCTGGTTTTTCTTACCAGTGAATCTCACAGGGAGAGCCCATGGACGAGCTCCACTAAGGTCGCAGTAGACCCCTTCCTCCGCTCCTAGCGCGGGGCCGGCCCTTTGCAGCACCCTGGGCGCCTTCTTCCCCGCAGCACCGTCACCGGCATGGCAGCGGCGTCTACAATGGAGCACCTGCTGCAACGTAGCATGGCGGCCGGCCATGTCATCGGTGTATACAATGGAGCACCTGCTGCAACTTAGCATGGCGGTCGACCATGTCATCGGCGTCTGTAGCCACCTGCTGCAACGCAACTTCCGTCGAGGTGTGGCAGCGAGCTAGCGGCGGCTGCAATGCAACTTCGCCACCGGAGAGATAGAAGCTTCATCGCGGTGTCAATGGCCAAGCGACGACTCTGACGATGTTCCATTGCAGCTCCGCCGTGGTGCCGGCGGCCCAGCGACGCCCCACTGCAACAGCGACGACTACGACGATGTTCCATTGCAGCTCCGATGCGGCGCCGGCGGCCTAACGATGCCCCATTGCAGCAGCGACGACTCCGACGAGGTTCCATTGCAGCTCCGCCGCGGCGCCGGCAGCCCAAGGATGACTCCGATGATGTTTCATTGCAGGTCCGCCGCGGCACCGGCGGGCAAGCGATTCTCCATTGCAGCAATAACGATCACCGGCAATGTTCCATTGCAGCTCTGACGTGGCACCGACGGGAAAGCGATTCTCCATTGCAGCAACGACGACTATCGGTAATGTTCCATTGAAGCTCCACCGCGAGACCGTCGGTGCTTCGTGCGGCTGCCGGCAACCACTGCTCGCTGGATGGGGGTGGGGGGGCGTCTGTTGTGGAGCAATCTGTCTCCATAGCAAAAGATAACGCAGGAGCGATGGTTCTGCTGTGATGTGGGGGAGGGGATATGGACTGGCGGTCTTGATTATGTGGATCGGACGGTAGGTAAGGCGGCTTATAACTGGAAGTTTTCAGCCGGATGATTTGTAGCAGTCACCTTGTTTAAAATCAGGATATCTAAATACCAAGTTCTTCCATAATAGAGCGTCTCATGAAGGCAAAAGAACCATTATATCTTTCCCTAATAATAAAGCATGGATTGATTTTGTCGTGTTCACCATTACAATACGCTTTATTCCCATGATTATACGGTTTCAATTTGAATTTAAAAAATATACGTGAGGTGGTACTAAAACCGTTTCGTTCGCGGGTGACAATTGTTTCCAAACATAGTGATGTTGGGCTGGTATGGGTTCGCTTCTGTTTAGGGCCTCCGCCTAGTCCATGATACCATCACTGTTGGGACTCCTCCCTCGTTCTGGTTTTTTTGGTTGGTTTCCAACTTTTTTTCACGTGTAGGTCATGTGTGTAAGCTACGGAGTCCTCGATTAGCCACGCTGACTTACAACTCTTGCTAATAAAAACAGAGCCAACGATGTCGACTCAACCCATCTCCAGGTTTGATGCAAGAAACCCTAAACCTAGCGACATCGTTGCCAAACACGGGAGCAACATCCGTGCCGTCTGCCGTGCTGATCGAAGTTGAAGCAACTGCGGCAACGGGAACAAGCTGCACAGCTACGGTGGCAACGGCAACATCAGCGACAGGAACAATCTCACAGGAGTAGGGTTACCTCCACGTAGGGCGTGGCCCCGCGTCGCTAACCGTGATGGGCGCCGGCATCATTCTTCTCCCCATTCCGCGTCGTCGTCGTTGGGGCTGCTCTAACCGTATTGGGCACCTCCGCGCTGGCATCATTCTCCTCGCCACCATTGTTGCGACTAGTGTCGTCGGTGCATGTGTTGCAGCCTTGCAGGCCGCTGGCGTGGACGGTTGGCCGTTGGAGGTTATGATCGGGGGTGACAACGAGCAAAAGGAGATTGGGAAAGAGAAGGCGGAGGAGAAGACAACGAGATCATGAATTCATCATCGATCGCAGAGATTGTGCGGCACGTCCGGTGTGGCGCGAGCCCGCGTCTACGAGTGGCGTCGTCAAGTACGTACTTGAGGAATACAGAGATGGAAGGCGATTCGCTAACATGGTGTCGGATTTCCTCCAAGATTTTGTTTTGCACACCTAGGACGGCCATAGCACTAGGCAGATTTTCCTTTTTCAAAAAATAGCACTAGGCAGATGCGGCACCAAATCATACTCCTAGACTCCTAATCCACCTTCTAGCACATATAGGCGGTCACTCTGTGCATTTGAAAACCAAACCAAAAAACCGTACCGAAAATAAACCAAACCAAACCGATTTTATGGTTTTTATGGTTTCTGGTTTCGGTATGGTATGAACTTTTCATACCGATTTGAACATTGGTTTTATGGTATATACCCAAAAACCGAACGGTTAACCGAATAAACCATAGTAAAAAATAAATTTATATTTCTTGAGATGAACCACCATACAAGTTGTCATTTTTCTTGTACATGAGTCAAATCCACTACTAAGCACGTAATTGTTTTTGTAACATAGTCATTTTTCTCTTTTTAAAATGCTAAGCACTTTCATAATCATCAACAGATGAATCAATGCATGCATATATACTTATATATATAGTCATATACTATTTGTGTAGAATAGTATGTGTTTTGAGTCATAAATTTGCTAATTATTATTACGTCATTTTCAAATTCGCGTCAACTTTGGTTTTTATGGTATATACCGAAATCATACCGAAATAATTTGGTATATACCGAAACCGAACCGTATTTTAATTTCATACCATATTTACCGAAGTATTAATACCGTACAAACTGAAAAACCGTATAAATCGAACCATGTAAACCGAATAAACCGAACGCACAAGGTGAATAGGCGGTGCTTCTTAAGTATTACGTACTAATTCTGATTTGTATTTCCTTTCCTAGCATGGCCTGCACCGCACTGCTTGCAGCAGTGCTGCCAAAAATTACTGCCCATACGTACTCATGTGCAATTAATTCTCTAGGTGTCGTTGCTTCCTGGTATGTACTTAGTCTCATCATGTTTTTTTTTATATATGTTGGTGATTTTCCCAATGGATTTCCTAATAGTAGAGAGCATGCAGACTAGGATCTTTGTCAGGCCACCTCAAGGTTGCCGGCAGCAGCTACAAGTGTCCAGAAAAACTCTGATATCCTCGAGTGCCACTTATTAGTGTAAACTACTAATGTTTTCTTAGGCCTATTTGGTTTCAATAAGTTACCTGACTTATAAGTCAGGTGACTTAATACCAGTGACTTATAAGTCACGCATGTTTGGTTATCATCTGACTTATAACTCGCCTGACCACACCTTCCCACCTTATTTTTTTATATAAACGTGGTGGGACCCACGCAAAAGAGGGTGACTTATAACTTTTAAGTTGGGGTGAAGCAACTTATGACTTATAAGTTGGGTCTGTTTGGCAAAATAAGTCACCTTTTTCACTTTTTGACTTATAAGTTGGTGACTTATTTAAAACCAAACAGGCCCTTGCTATATTTTTGAGTATCTGTGTTCCACACAATTATTCTTAGTCATGATATGCTGACATGAAGTTCCTCTTCTAGGACAAGCATGGGGGTGTGCCTTATTGCATAGTTGAAACAAGAGATGTATAACATTCCCTTTTCTGTTTACTGTATTGACTGACAGTTCTTCACATAAAGTTGTCATTTGGTTTCACAAGTTTTTACACTAATTCAGTCTCATTGTTTCAGTAGGTTTTTCCAAAACATGTTACCTTGCTCCTCCCGTCCATAAATATCCCTCAAGGCTATCATGTTTGTTTTTTAGTTATCCAATTAATATTGTCTAGACTCACTGAAACCTGTATATTTCTGTCCTAAGGTTTCCATTGGTATTGTCCCATTGATTCTTTTTGTTGGATTCGGCTGTAGTTGTCAATCTTCGGCTCTTTGCAGACGGTGATCAATATTACAAGTGATTACAGTTTCTTAATCGTATTTGTCATGATTATTTCCTTTCTTACTAGATTACTGTTGGTATACTTATGATTTCCTTCATGCATGCATCAACATTATCATAGTTCCCAGTAGAAGTTGATTGAAAGGTTTCTAATACACAATATTCACTAGCAAGTTCATCGATGGACTGCCCACCTAAGCTATATAGCAGAGGGTTTGCGTAATGCATGCCATCTTTAATCTTATGGTTACTTTAGTAATAGTAAAGAATAATCCTATATTTGCAACCAACTCTCCCTCTGATACAATAGTCCAGTTTGTACATTTTTATTTTTACACAAGTCTTACCGGTTGACGGACTCTTTGCTTATTCTAAAAGTCGGAAGTAACATATAAAATGGTCTCCCTCAATTGTAACCCAAACCAAATCGCAAGTTCTTGTGCACGAATTGCACCGCCTCAAGCATCCATCTCATTAACTTCGCCAGAACTTTGCATGTCTTGCTCCAACCATGGTACGCCGTTTATGCGCCTAAAAGTGTTGAATGACATAATCCATTCATTCACTATGTCGGCTCATCGAGGAGCTCGAGCAGAAGCATAGGGAGGCCCTCCAAGCAAAGGCAGTGGAGCATGCCGGAAAGCTCAAAGAGGCCCTCGATGTCATCAATGCCGCTGACACCGCCAGGGTGACATTGGAATCCAAGGTGGAGGAACTTGAAGACGATGCGATGTTTTTTCTTTCTTTCTCAATTTTAATATCACTCTTTATGCATTCTCGTG
>NC_057809.1:47758833-47795473 GCF_018294505.1 Triticum aestivum | reverse complement strand
TGTGTGTGTGTGTGTGTGTGTGTGTGTGTGTGTGTGTGTGTGTGTGTGTGTGGCTTGTGGGCACATGTCAAACGGCGGTGATGTTCTCATTTCAAGTAACTAGATGCTGCCCCGCACGTTGTTGCGGAAATATTTTGCATGATATTTTAATGTGATTAGTTGTAAAATGTTTGAAGTAATAATATAAAAATCTAAAACTAAAAATGCATACAATTTATTATGTTTGATTACTATATACCTGTAAAATGTTTATTTAAATATATATAGGATAATAGAATGAAAATTCTCATAGTGTTGGATCACATTCATCGAATAGGTGGGTCTAGTAATTAATATTACTATAGAGTATATGTTTGCATGTACAGATGCGTCGGCAACAAAAAAGGGATTACAAGTTCACGAAACAACAAGTCAATGCAGGATGCCATTGATCACATTCATCGAATAGGTGGACAACATGACACCATTGACGATGGTGGTGAAGAGAAGTGGCATAAAGGATGGGCCGCTTGGGGCGTGCGAGGATCTGTTTCCCGTTGCAACGCACGGGCACACTTACTAGTCAAACTAAAAGGGCCGACGGCAGCTTTGCAATGTCGAAGGATATTTCTGGGTCGCTGTGCACATTAGGAGGATCTTCTACTGTTGAAGCCATCCTACAACATGTCCAGGCCACCGTCACCGAAGACATGAATCCAATCTGACGGCAGCTCGGACGGATGATGAGATTGAGCGAGCCCTCTTGAAAATGGGTCCCACGAAAATGCCTGGCCCGGACGGTCTGTCAGCCTTGTTTAATAAGAGACATAGATGTTTGATCAAGCCTGCCGTTTGCAAGGAACGCAAAGAGATTTTGGAGGGTAAATTTTTTCTAGATGATTTTAATGAAACGGTGTTGGTTCTAATCCCCAAAGTAAAATCTCGAGAATTTTATTCCCAATTTTGTCCAATAAGCCTATCAATATTATCTATAAATTGGTGACTAATTAAGGTTGTTTGCTAACAAGCTTAAGGTGGTTCTTCTTATTCTCATTTCAGAAGAGCAAAGCACTTTTGTGCCAAGCAGATTAATTACGGATAACGTGCTTATAGTGTTGGATCGAAGGCGTGAGGCTACACAAGCGAGCAGTGGAGACGAACGAAGGAGAAAGGAAGATGAACATTGCTTTTCTTGCGAGGCCCAACTGCTTGCCCCTTTTCTTTCTTTCTTCTCTTATTATGCGCTGACAGAACTGAAACGTAAAACCAGTTTAGAACGTGTAAGTCGGCCATGCCATTCCACGTCCACCCGATCGTCGTGGTGTTGCCATCACACAAACATGCAGTCGTGCCATCCCACGATCCGCTTGCGGTGGCCTAGCTATCTAACAGAAAGTCCAAGTATACTACACCAAGTCGTGAACAAACTCACGCTGCATGGCCTTATTATTCAGCTAGGAATCAACTACTTAGCGCGTATCTACACGTTGTAGTCACGTGCACGTACGACCTAACCTTCTGAACTAATGCATGAAGCTAATGACTAATGCAATATCTGAACCTGCCATTGTAACAAGATTTGCACCAACAATAACCTCCCTAATCTTGTTACTCAACTTGTTTCTTTGCATACCAAACCTTCATGCCGGCTCAACCTCGGCATCTCCGTTGCTGCTGCTGGACTTCAGACATGGCTTCCTTGGTGACCTATACACAACCCTAGCTGATGTCTTGAGCAGCACCCTTTACAGTTGGTTGTGTGCTCTTTTTACCTTCATCTGCACCTTCCCAAACCTGTCTCTAATCCACATGAATGTATCATCTAGCACTACTCTATTTCCATCCTCTGAGAGCTTTCCAAGACTGATTATGTTACTGCATAAACTTGGTACAAAGTATACCTCGGTCAGATGCAGCAGCTCACCACTCTTGCATTCAACAAGGATTGAACCTTTTCCTTCAATAAGAGCTGTAGACCCACCTCCAAGCTTCACACTTTCACGGATGCTTTCATCTATCTCCTTGAATTTCAACCGTGAGCCTGTCATGTGGTTGCTAGCACCACTATCAAGCCACCATGCATCAGCTGATCCATCCATGCTCAAGAAAGGCTTGATATTCTCCTCATTCAGCAGGAGGAACTCATTGCCTTTCTTCAGAAGCTCCACTCCCGGCCTGTTCATGCCGAGTGCCACCGGCGGCGGCGACGCAGCCGCCGACATCGCGGCCGCCGGCATCGTAATGGCAGCCCTCAAGGTCGCTAGCGGCATTGCTGCCGCTGTTGTCGTTGAGGTAGTCCGCGTGCTTCCTTGTATGGATCCTGCAGTCGTCTTGTTCATGAGGGCATGCAGCACGCCATTCTCCTTGCAGAGCACGGGCTGCACGTCCAGCAGCTTGGCCTTCTCCTCACTTTCGTACACCAACAACTCTGCTTGTGTCCTGTACTCATCGGGCATGACATGCATCTTTGCATTTGTAGCGGATAACTCACCACGTACGCTCGGCTCAGCCTCAGCCATGGCAGCCTCCAACTCGGCCACCGCAGCTAAGGGGCAAAGCACCTCATTCACCTTGATACCTTCTGGCTTGATGATGTCCGCGACCTGCTCCTCCGCCCCCGGTGCAAGCTCACATGCCACCGCCATCAGCAGCCCCGTCTCGTAGTCGATGTCGGTAGCTGCAAGGAGCGCCTTCTCTTTCTTCAATGCCTCACACTCGGACTTGAAGTGTCCTTTCTTCCCGCACTCGAAGCAGGTAATCTTCGACTTGTCGAACTTGCCGCGGGGCTTTTTCTTGTCGTCATCTCGGCCGCGGCCACCGCCACGCCCGTCGCCGTCCTTGCCGCCGTTGCTGGAGCCTTCTCCTTTCTTCTTTTCTTCCTGGACCAGTGCCTCCAGCTGCGCGTGTGAGACCAGCATCAACTTCTCGCCGTCGTCACCACGGTCTTGGCGCCGCCCGGACTCGTTCTCCTCGAATGCCCGCAGCCGCACAATGGCCTTGGCAACCGACATCTTCTTGATGTCGCCCATTTGCTTGATCGTCCCGATTATCGGCAGGAAGCGATCCAGGACCGCCACGAACAGCCGCTTGACAACGGCGTGCTCCTGCAAGTTCTCGCCAAGCACTCAAATTTCTCCGACGAGCACGGTGGGCCGGCGCCCGAGTGCACCGACGTCTTCACCTCCTTCCATGGTCAGGCGCTCAAAACGCCTTATGAGGTGACTGATGCGTGCCTGCACAACGCGCTCATCACCGATACGGATGGTGCGGATGGCCTCCCAAGCCTCCTTCGCCGACTCGTATTCCACGATCGACATCATCACGTCGTTGGGAACCGACTGCGAGATAGCAGCCATGGCTCCCTGGTCCTTGGCCTCATCGACGTCTTTTCCGGTGATCGCCGACCACACGCCCATTGGCTTGAGGATGATCTTCATCTTCGCCGCCCACAACTGATAATTGCTTTCAGTCAGCTAGGGGTACTGAAT
Source organism: Triticum aestivum (assembly GCF_018294505.1). Lineage (NCBI taxonomy): Eukaryota > Viridiplantae > Streptophyta > Magnoliopsida > Poales > Poaceae > Triticum > Triticum aestivum. The sequence goes on along the minus strand of NC_057809.1, from coordinate 47,792,006 downwards.
CGGCACTCTAACGCTCCTCATCGGCGCGGCCATGACAACCGTCCCATCGCCGGAGCCACTGGCTCCGAGCCTCTTGCTCGGCGGCGTGTACTTTCCGCCGCCACCAGCGTCGCTCTTCGTCGGTGACTGATCTCCCATCGCTACACACCGCCGCCGATTCGCCTCCAGCCACAACCAGGCTCTGTATACCAAGTGTTGGATCGAAGGCGCGAGGCTACACAAGCGAGCGGTGGAGACGAACGAAGGAGAAAGGAAGACGAACACTGGGTTTTTTTGCGAGGCCCAACTGCTTGCCCCTTTTCTTTCTTTCTTCTCTTATTATGCGCTAACAGAACTGAAACGTAAAACCAGTCCAGAACGGGTAAGTCGGCCGTGCCATCCCACGTCCACCCGATCGTTGTGGTGTTGCCATCACACAAACATGCAGTCGCGCCATCCCACGATCCGCTTGCGGTAGCCTAGCTATCTAACAGAAAGTCCAAGTATACTACGCCAAGTCGTGAACAAACTCACGCTGCATGGCCCTATTATTTAGTTAGGAATCAACTACTTAGCACGTATCTAGACGTTGCAGTCACGTGCATGTACGAGCTAACCTTCTGAACTAATGCATGAAGCTAATGACTAACGCAATATCTGAACCTGCCTTTGTAACAAGATTCGCACCAACACATAGCATATGAATGCACCCATTCCATCCGGACCAGAAAGAGGAAGAATGCTCTGTGCGGAGTTAAGCTAGACAGATGAAAGCGTATGACTGGATTGAATGGATTTTTTTTGAAAGGATGACGCACCAAACGGGTTTCTCGCGGGCATGGGTTCAGATCATTATTTGCTGTGTTACTTTGGTGAAGTTTTCAGTTGAGCTGAATGGAGGTATTTCTGCAGCGATCACACCCACCCCCGGCTTACATCAAAGAGACCCCCTATCACCGTATTTGTTTCTATTCTATGTATAGGGTTTCTCGGTGTTGTTACACAAGGCTCAACAGGAAAATAGGATTTGGGGTGTTGAGTTGGGGGAGGGGGGACCCTTACATAATACGTACACCTCTTATTTGCAGATGACTATTATTCAATGTTTTAAATAGCGGGCTATGAAAAATAGCGGCGGGCCTCCAAATCAGCCATAGCAGATCTATAGCGGGCTAAAGCGGGCTATTTGGGAAGACAATCATTTAGCAGCACCTTGCTGAAAAGGCTATAGCGGGCTATAACGGAGCTATAGCCGGCTATTTAAAACTATGCTATTATTCCACTGAGGATACCATGGTGGAGCTGCATACTATTCATAATATTATGGGTATCTATGAGGAAGCATCAGGCCAAAAGGTTAACGCAATGGGAAGGGGTGGTGACCATGCAATGGTTGGCTTGAAACAGGCTGTTGGTATCGGTAATGAAGCGCTCAATTAACGCTATTTCAGGCTCCCAATGGTGGCTGGCCACTCAAAAGACGGTTGTTTCAAATATGTGAGAGAACAATCTACTGCAAAATGGATGGATAGAAAGGCCAAGGGCTTTCTAATGCGAGCTGAGAGGTGTTAGTTAAATTAGTCCTTCAACCAACTCCTACGTATACCATGAGCTGCTATCAATTCTCCAAAAAACATTGTGTCAGAACCTGACCACGATCTCCTCAAAATACCCAATGATTATGCTCTCAAGCATTTTCCATGTGAAGATAGAAGTATCACACTCAAGCTACCTCGGAAGAACAAGAATTGCAAGTGCAAATCTTCACATGTCAGGGATGGAAGAAGATAAGTATTCATAACTTAATGACTCTCTTCTTTTATGATACATTAGTAACGCATGATGAGCTTTCCTAGCTCGACCATCACCGAAAGTCGAAATAACAGTGAGAGTTGTACGAGATGTTCCCGAAGGAAAAAAATCGACTTTTGACATTGACAGTCAATCTGGGCGAGTTCCACCTGTGGTACCTTGGTAACACATGATGAGCTCACCCAGCTTGACCATCACTGAAAGTCGAATAGCAGTGAGTGAGTGTCCACCATATATGGAACCACGTAAGAGATGGGAATTGTGATCGACTTTTGACGTTGACAGTCGATCTGGGTGAGCTCTTCTTGTTTCACCTTGGTAACGCACGATGAGCTCATCCAGCTCGACTATCACCGAAAGTCGAAATAGTAGTGAGAGAGTGTCCACCATATATACATCCACCTAATATGAGAGTTGTGATCGACTTTTGACGTTGATGGTCCATCTGGGCGAGTTCATCCCATGATACCTTGGTAACACATGATGAATAGAATAGAAGTACTCTTTGATGTTTGATTCTTATATTATTTTTTCATCATCAGTTGAAAAGGTGATAACACAAATTGATCTTGCGGTTATGGCTTCCTACGATGACTCAACTTTTGGTAGGGTCGACTTCATGGTCAAGGAGGAGCACACCAGTGAGGACCACGTGGATAAGCTCGTTAAAGTGCACCCCCGGCCTGCTCATTCCACTAAAGAATTTTCAGGATCTGTCCAAGAAGAATCCACCTACTAAGGAGAGCGAGGTCCCACCACGTAAGGAGAGCGTTCTCCCGCCACTCAACATCATTCAAGAAGACGCTTGCTCCTCCAATGTGGGGAATATGCCCACGTCCTCGGACTCCACAATCACTGGCTTCACTGACTATGCCTCGGAATAGAGCCCCATTCTTGTAGTATTGTGTTTGATAGTTTGACGATGACGTTGGAATGTTGTACTTATGTAGATGATGATGTGGACTCGAATGACTTTTGGTATATGAATCATGAAGCCTTATATTGCTTATATATGTCTTCATGCATGTGTTTTTCTAATGCTTTGTTACGCATTGAAATTTTGTTATTCTCCTTTCTGTAGATGAGGTGGTATGTGGCATACTCAGGTAGACATCCAGGAGTCTATGATTCATGGAAAGCGTGCTATGAACCAGTCAATCGTTAGGGTATGATACTAGAGAGGAGGTAGAGCATGCTTACTGCATGTATTTTGTCAAGTAGGGAGAAATCAGAGCGGGTGGAAGTGGATGAAGCATCTCTTTGTCCTACTTGTGATCTTTATTAGGTTGATGCATATGTGGTCCATGTAACACAAATGGGTCACACTGAGGTTTTAGTGACTATTTGAGACTTGTAATGATGCTTTAGTTAGTTTGATGAAGAACTTTAGACTTGTTATGATGCTTTAGTTAACTTGATGACGAATATTGAACTTGTTATGATTCTTGTGCATTGCCTATGATGTGGTACTGTCCGCAGACAAAATTTTGCTGTTTATATGTCTTTTCTTGCAGCGTTGATGTAGGAACAAATAAAACAGAAGATATGACTTCATCTTTGCTGAGTACGCCACTCGGTAAAACCAGTTTGCCAAGAACAAAACTCGGCGAAGAAGCCTCGTGTCCTTCTCTAGAAGCATGGTTCATATCTTTGCCAAGTGTAAAGGCTGAGATCTCACCAAACATGGGTCGCTGGGGCTTGCATGGGACTGTATTGCCGAGTAGGCCTACTCGATAGACGACAAACTCGGCAAAAATGTAGTTTGCCGATATTTCTGACAAACAACTCGACAAATAATTGAGGCTACGTATCTCACTCATTGGCTTTCACGTGTGCCGAGTACCTGTCGCAAGTACTCAGCAAAGTTTCGGCCACGTGGCACCCGCCGTCTTTGTCCGGCCCGTCAAGTCTTTTTTTACCAAATCCCCATTTTAGCACTCAGCGAAGAATTTACCGAGTCCCCGTGTTCTGGTTCTCAACAAACTCAGCTTTGCCGGTAGGATTCAGACCAAGTACCCTGGCCAGCAAAGGCATCGCCAAGTGTGAAACGACTTTCGCCGAGTCTTTTTGGTACTCGGTAAAGTAGTAAATTCTAGTAGTGTGAACCAAGCGTGACGGGTACGATGAAATGCTTCAAGCGGCGTGGGAGCGACACGAGGCAGGAACAATAGGCATAGAGGCTCTCTGGTCCAGGCTAAGGAGCATCCCAGGCGACATTCAGGTGATAGTCAAATTAAAATCCTCTGCCAATAGCTTGAACGAGTTCGACAAATTGAACGGTCATCAGCGGCCTCACTGGAGGTCCGACAGATTATGATAAAGCCGCGTGAGTTGTATAGATGGCAGGGAATAAATGTACCATCGAAGATCTCGATTGTTCACTACTAGAAAAAGGCTTATTAGTGGCGCACCTGTTTTGGCCATTAATGGCGCACTACAGGTGCGCCACTATTATCATGCCACTAGTAACATATAGCAGTGGCGCACCAGGCTATGCGTCATTAGTATGCCTCCCAGGGGGCCATATTTACCTTGTGCTCTGGGTTACTAATGGCGCACTAACAGATAATGCGCCACTAGTATTTTTTATAGCAGTGCGCCACTAATGTGTTGTATGGTGCGCCACTAGTATGAATATTAGGAATTTTTTTTTGTTTTCTGATATTTGCACACGTTACAAAATATATTACTGCACAGAATATAGACAGCACAACATATAAACAACAAATTCATCAAATACAATAGAAGATTAGTTTCCAAATACAATTCATCATATTAGTCTCCGAATTCAAAAGACCGAACAATGTTAGAACATTACAAGTCTCGAGACCGCGAGTAGCGAGTTTGTCGAAAGTAATACCGAATTCGGAGATAATTGAGAGATGTGTCCTCTCTTATCTCCGTGCTACTACTACTGTTATGCCTAAACATGACTTAGATTGAACTGAGGCAACATGTGGTGCATGTCGAAAGTAATATTAATCCTAACTTGATCAAGTTTGGATTGTACTACTTTCGACATGCACCACATGCATGTTGCCTTCACTTCAATCCAATCCATGTTCATTTCACCCACAAATATATAATAACTCTTCATGCTCACATCATGCATCATCATAATAACAAGTCCTACTAATCATCATCATACAACTTCTACTCGTTATTAATAACAAGTCATACGATCATCATCCTCATAGTCATCGAACCAACCCTACTTAATTGTTCTTAGCACATGATCATCAGTATTAGGTAGGACCTAAATACCCTTTTTAAGGTAAAATAGCATAACACAATATAGACCCTGACTCTCCATTACGAAGAATGGAGATCCTCCTGTCTCCAGTTCTTGCGCTTCGCTTCCTTTTGCTTCCAAGAACCTCCCTACAACTTTCCATCCATTTTTTCCATCCTTTGATTTGCATGTCTCCACTTCTTTTAGAAATCTGGTATGGACACTTGAGATTCGTAGGATGACCTGGTTGTATGTTCAAAACATTAAGGCTACCTTTCTGATACATCAAATGAGGCACACAATTCTCTGGAATTATTTATTGAAAAACATAGTAATAACTTCATAGTTAGCAATGATGTACTAGTTTTAGAAGTATGCAAAAGATGCACGGATGACATAATAGTAAAAAAAATTACCAGGGTATCTCCATGGTAGTTACCGTAGTTCAACACATGCACTAGTGGCACGTATTGACCAAAATGTTGAGGAGTTTGATTGTAGATATTGTAATTCTCAATGTCAGTACAAAATCCGACCAGATGATTTTTCTCCTTGTAAGTTAATTCGGAGCCATCGGTGTAGTGGGTTTTGTCTACCATCTCCCGCACATTCTTTGAAGAATGAAAATAAGCTGTCAATGAAAATAAGCTGTCAACTATTTTGAAACGAACAATATAAATTAGTTAATAATTAACTATGTTTGAGAAACTCACATAGCGGTAGAACTGGAGGTGTATCAACAAGGACCCAAATGTCTATATTGTCTTGGTCGATGTCAGGATCACCAAGATCCATGGTGACAAGCATACCCTCATCAAAACCATACATCTTGCAAAATGCTTCCCAATATTTGCAACCAAAATGGGTTACACTCCCAGAATTATATAGATTTACATCAAAATCTACATCATGATGAGTCCTTAGGTGAATTTTCTTTGTTTCATAATAATTTTCATGGTCTTCAAAATCCATCCTCTCCAAGACATAGCGTATTGCATGGCGTGGGATAAGCTATACTCGAATTGTAAAGGATGAAAATTACACGTTGAAATAGTTGAAGTCATGCTTAATTATGAAAAAAACACTTGTCGTCGTTGTGTACCGTTTCAACTTCGAAGGTCTCCTGGAGCTTAATGTTGAAGCGCCGAGCGTCGTCTAGGTGAGGCATGTCGCACAGACCTCGATCATCGTGGCACCAGCCACACTCCCCTGGGAGACTTTCCTCGTCCGATGACGACATTTCCTACATTCATAATTTAAAACTACATCATCTCTTGCATCCGATGACTTGTGCAATTTCAGCCAGGCCCAATGGAGTTGGCCTAAAAACATTTCTTTCTTTAAGCCTGCTACATCCATCTCAAGTATTCATGGTCAAGGGTTAGCAGGGCCATCCAAATAGAATATGTGGTATGCGCTTTTTTAGTAGGTCATCTTACCAGATTAGGGTTTATCAATGACGAGCAACTGACATTAGTAATAACTATGAGTTGATATCACACTTCTATATGTATAACACAAGAGGTAGTTGATCCTACTTAATTAAGTACTAAGATATCCCGGCCCATGCATTAGTCACAAGTACCCCATATGTCCTTTTTTAGCAAAGTCATGCTAAAATTCACGGAAAATTTCAGCATGACCTTTGCTGAAAATAGGACATATGGAGTACCCGAATTTGCCGGAACAGAAGTTAATCGACATTCCGGCAAACTCAAGGGCCTCTCGGGGTACCTGCAAAATCATTCTCCCACCCCCGCCCCGCTGCAACCCCAAAACACCACACAATATCATCATGACACGATGGTCGGAAACAAAATTAACCTCCAATATCATCACGACACGATGGTCGGAGACAAAACCCAGCAATATATCTTCTAGCCATGAAACCTTACCCTGATTCTCCTTTCTTCCTCTTTTTTCACTTAAACCTGCAAACATGTAGGGAAAGCAATTAATACAAGGCACAAAAATGGCATGCTATGTTGCCTTAATGCTACAGAACATATGAAATACATGCTACAGAACATATAAAAACAGTAGCTAAAAAAAGTAGCAAGCAAGCAATTCATTTGACTAACTATTTAAGTGTTCTGGACTCCAACAACCACTTTGCAGACAAGCGGGAAAGTGGTTCTTCATGGATAGCTGAAAGTGGTTCTTCCTTGAGGGATGTGTGATCGATGATGGTGTTGTCTTTTTGCTTAATTGGCTTTGCTCAATCCTATGAGGAGCACTGGATTGAAGCAACGGCTCAGAACATGTCAACTGCCTGTGCAGGCATAAAGCATGTTGTTGGGATGGAGGTGGTGGAATCCACTTGTTGTCTAGCTAAGAGGTTGAAGTTGGCACTGATTAGTGCCGAAGTTGGCACTCTTTAAATTCCAAAAAGAAAAGGCACCACATAATATTGATGGACAGGGGAAAGCTTTGCAATTGCACCCACAATTGTCAAGCACCAACTTAATAGCCACTCCTAATAAATCCTTTCCATGACAGTACGACGCTCACTCTCGGTTCGACACATAATATTATTCTCCCGCATTAGCTAAAATGGCTAAAACCGAATGCGATAATCCTAGTGTTCTCTTGTGGTGGTGGTGAGATGCCCATATCATGCATTGGTGGACAATGATGATTAGATTAAATTGTAACCATGCACATACTTACAGGTGTTTGCTAATATGAAAAAGTAGTGGACCTTTGGATACAAAGGAGTGGACTTGAACGATGCAAACAAAAAGAAACTGATAAAAAAGATGAGTGTTGTGTTCCCGGGGGTGGAAGAACATGACAGGGCCAGCCGACGATTACTAACTCGATCAAAAAGTGATTATTACCCATGGAAATGGCACCAAATCCCTCTGGATCATTAACAAGGGAGGATGCAGACAGGGGACTTCAATCAATCGAGCATCAGCAGCACATCGGCGTAACCAGATGGAATGGAATCGGGTTGGAAGGGCAACTAGCAAGCAACAGACAGAGCAGTAGTGTGGAGGCAGCAGAGAGCAACATCAGCAGCGGGAAAGAGCAACGCCAAGGCAGCAGCAAGCAACGGCCAAGCAGCGAACATCAACTGCAGCAGTAGTGTAGTCAGCAGAGCAATAGCAGCAGCGGGGGCGCGCGTGACAACAATCAGGACAGCGTGCGCGCGAGCGGCAACGGGCGGACGAGCACGGGCGAGGGATGGCCAGGGGCGCGCAGGAGGATGCGTTCCCAAGGGCAGGAGCAGCGGGGAGGGTGTGCGCCGGGGCGCGACAGAGGAGCCGGGGGCACGGGCCGGCTGTGGGGTGAGCGCGAGGTCGACGGTGGTGGCTTACAGCAGCCTATGGAGGCGGATCGAAGGGGGGGAACAGCTAAGGGACTCACCGCGGAGATCGTGGCAGGCTCGGTGAAGGCCGGGGTAGATCGGAGAGACGGTCGCGACCGCGAGGTGGTGACGACTGGAGGAAGAAGAAGGACTCCTCCTCCTAGAGCTCCGCTGGCGACTCCGGCGGCGGAGCGGGCGCGGGGGTCGTCGGGTGCGGGTGGTCGGCAGCGATGGTGGAGAGCGGGCGCGGGGGGTTTGCTCGGTGGCGGTGGAGAGCGAGTGCGGGCGAGGGGGAGGAGGGGGATCGATCTGGCGAGAGGGATGGTTAGCGAGGGGGGAAGGTTAGCAATGGCCCACCTCCTAGGGGTGCACCATAAGTACTTTGATAGCAATGGCGCACCTTCCCTAGTGCGCCATTACTAACTTTGTTTTTGGATTTTTTGTTGCATCTAATATTTTTTTTAGAAAATGACGATCAAATTTGAAAACATTTATGAATGTGAAAAAATATCATCAAATTTGTTATTTGAAAATATTTATGAATATGAAAAATATCACCAAATTTGTTAGTTGAAAATATCATCAAATTTGTTATTTGAAAAAATCATCAATTTTTTTATTTTTAGTTGCATTCATTTTTGAATTGGTAAAACATTTATGAATGTGAAAAAATATCATCAAATTTGAAAAAATATTCATGAATTCAAACAGTACCCATGAAATTTAAAAATATTAATGAGTTCAAAAAATATTAACAAATTCAATACTTTTTGTGAGTTAGAAATTCAATACCAGAATAAAGATATAAATAAATATTGATGAGGACTATAATAGACGAAATATCATTATTAGTTTTTGCAAAACAAAAAAAATTGTTATTAGTGGCGCACCTTGGTTGTGGTGCGCCATTACTAGTTTGAACTAGTAATGACGCACTGTACCCTCGTGTGTCATTACTAGTTTTGAAAAAAAATGGTAATTAAAACTATTAATGACGCAGTGTGCGTTGGTGCGCCATTAATAGTTTTGGAAAAATAAAAAAATAAAATTTGCTGGTAATGGCGCACCGTTGGTGTGGTGCGCCATTAGTAACGAGGACACTAACGGCGCACCTATATCTGGTGCGCCACTCCTATATAGTAGTGGCGCACCACATACATGGTGCGCCATTAATGTCCATTGGCTATAGCCCTTTTCCTAGTAGTGGTTTAAAGGAAAGCACTTATCTTAAACCGACTGATTTCTCAAAAATTCAGCCCCGTCCCTCGTGTGACACGCGTCCCCATGGGACCCACGCACCGTCCACCCACCTTATCCTTGTCTCTCGGTCTAGTCTTCTCCTTCCTTCGTTTTCCCATCCCATTACACCTCCAGCAACGGGAGCCAGCCCACGAGATCGAGGCGCGGCTGCTGCCCAGCGGCGCAGCGGCGTTCGAGATTAGCTTGGCTACTGTCCAGCCGGATCATCGGCGCTGCAAGGCCGTCCATGACCTGCTGCAAGGGGATCGGCAACCAGTGCTCCATGGGCGATCTAGCCATGGATTCTCTGGTCTTTCTTACCAGTGAATCACAGGGAGAGCCCATGGACGAGCTCCACTAAGGTCGCAGTAGACCCCTTCCTCCGCGCCTAGCGCGGGGCCGGCCCTTTGCAGCACCCTGGGCGCCTTCTTCCCTCCAGCACCGCCACCGGCATGGCAGCGGCGTCTACAATGGAGCACCTGCTGCAACGTAGCATGGCAGCCGGCCATGTCATCGGCGTCTACAATGGAGCACCTGCTGCAACTTAGCATGGCGGCCGACCATGTCATCGGTGTCTGCAGCCACCTACTGCAATGCAACCTCCGTCGAGGTGTGGTAGCGAGCTAGCGGTGGCTGCAATGCAACTTCGCCATCGGAGAGACAGAAGCTTCATCGCGGTGTCAGTGGCCTAGCGACGACTCTGAGGATGTTCCATTGCAGCTCCGCCGCGGTGCCGGTGGCCCAGCGACGCCCCATTGCAACAGCGACGACTACGACGATGTTCCATTGCAGCTCCGCTGCGGCGCCGGCGGCCTAACGATGCCCCATTGCAGCAGCGACGACTCCGACGAGGTTCCATTGCAGCTCCGCCGCGGCGCCGGCAGCCCAAGGATGACTCCGATGATGTTTCATTGCAGGTCCGCCGCGGCACCGGCGGGCAAGCGATTCTCCATTGCAGCAATGACGATCACCGGCAATGTTCCATTGCAGCTCTGACGTGGCACCGACGGGAAAGCGATTCTCCATTGCAGCAACGATGACTACCGGCAATGTTCCATTGAAGCTCCACCGCGAGACCGTCGGTGCTTCGTGCGGCCGCCGGCAACCACTGCTCGCTGGATGGGGGTGGGGGGGCATCTGTTGTGGAGCAGTCTGTCTCCGTAGCAAAAGATAACGCAGGAGTGATGGTTGTGCTGTGATGTGGGGGAGGGGATATGGACTGGCGGTCTTGATTATGTGGATCGGATGGTAGGTAAGGCGGCTTATAACTGGAGGTTTTCAGCCGGATGATTTGTAGCAGTCACCTTGTTTAAAATCAGGATATCTAAATACCAAGTTCTTCCATAATAGAGCGTCTCACGAAGGCAAAAGAACCATTATATCTTTCCCTAATAATAAAGTATGGATTGACTTTGTCGTGTTCACCGTCACAATATGCTTTCTTCCCATGATTTTACGGTTTCAATTTGAATTTAAAACATATACGTGAGGTGGTACTAAAACCGTTTCGTTCGCGGGTGACAATTGTTTCCAAACATAGTGATGTTGGGCTGGTATGGGTTCGCTTCTGTTTAGGGCCTCCGCCTAGTCCACGATACCGTCACTGCTTCGGTATGGTATGAACTTTTCATACCGATTTGAACTTTGGTTTTTATGGTATATACCCAAAAACTGAACGGTTAACTGAATAAACCGTAGTAAAAAATAAATTTATATTTCTTGAGATGAACCACAATAGAAGTTGTCATTTTTCTTGTATATGAGTCAAATTCACTACTAAGCACGTAATTTTTTCTTGTAACATAGTCAATTTTCTCTTTTTAAAATGCTAAGCACGTCCATAACCATCAACAGATGAATCAATGCATGCATATATACTTATATATATATTCATATACTATTTGTGTAGAATAGTATGTGTTTTGAGTCATAAATTTGCTAATTATTATTACGTCATTTTCAAATTCGCGTCAACTTTGGTTTTTATGGTATATACCGAAATCATACCGAAATAATTTGGTATATACCGAAACCAAACCGTATTTTAATTTCATACCATATTTACCGAAGTATTAATACCATACAAACTGAAAAACCGTATAAATCGAACCATGTAAACCGAATAAACCGAATGCACAGGGTGAATAGGCGGTGCTTCTTAAGTATTACGTACTAATTCTGATTTGTATGGATGGCCTCCTCCTACACACAACTAGAGAACTGATAGGTTATTTCCTTTCCTAGCATGGCCTGCACCGCACTGCTTGCAGCAGTGGTGCCAAAAATTACTGCCCATACGTACTCATGTGCCAATTAATTCTCTAGGTGTCGTTGCTTCCTGGTATGTACATAGTCTCATCATGTTTTGTTTGATATATGTTGGTGATTTTCCCAATGGATTTCCTAATAGTAGAGAGCATGCAGACTAGGATCTTCTTCAGGCCACCTCAAGGTTGCCGGCAGCAGCTACAAGTGTCCAGAAAAACTCTGATATCCTCGAGTGCCACTTATTAGTGTAAACTACTAATGTTTTCTTAGGCCTATTTGGTTTTAATAAGTCACCTGACTTGTAAGTCAGGTGACTTAAAACCAGTGACTTATAAGTCACGCATATTTGGTTGTCATCTGACTTATAAATCACCTGACCACACCTTCGCACCTTATTCTTTTTATATAAACGTGGTGGGACCCACGCAAAAGAGGGTGACTTATAACTTTTAAGTTGGTGTGAAGCAACTTATGACTTATAAGTTGGGTCTGTTTGGCAAAATAAGTCACGTTTTCACTTTTTGACTTATAAGTTGGTGACTTATTTAAAACCAAACAGGCCCTTGCTATATTTTTGAGTATCTGTGTTCCACACAATTATTCTTAGTCATGATATGCTGACATGAAGTTCCTCTTCTAGGACAAGCATGGGGGTGTGCCTTATTGCATAGTTGACACAAGAGATGTATAACATTCCCTTTCTTTTTACAGTATTGACAGACAGTTCTTCACATAAAGTTGTCATTTGGTTTCACAAGTTTTTACACTAATTCAGTCTCATTGTTTCAGTAGGTTTTTCCAAAACATGTTACCTTGCTCCTCCCGTCCATAAATATCCCTCAAGGGTATCGTGTTTGTTTTTTAGTTATCCAATTAATATTGTCTAGACTCACTGAAACCTGTATTTTTCTGTCCTAAGGTTTCCATTGGTATTGTCCCATTGATTCTTTTTGTTGGATTCGGCTGTAGTTGTCAGTCTTCGGCTCTTTGCAGACGGTGATCAATATTACAAGTGATTACAGTTTCTTAATCATATTTGTCATGATTATTTCCTTTCTTACTAGATTACTGTTGGTATACTTATGATTTCCTTCATGCATGCATCAACATTATCATAGTTCCCAGTAGAAGTTGATTGAAAGGTTTCTAATACACAATAGTCACTAGCAAGTTAATCGATGGACTGCCCACCTAAGCTATATAGCAGAGGGTTTGCGTAATGCATGCCATCTTTAATCTTATGGTTACTTCAGTAATAGTAAAGAATAATCCTATATTTGCAACCAACTCTCCCTCCATGATACAATAGTCCAGTTTGTACATTTTTATTTTTACACAAGTCTTACCGGTTGACGGACTCTTTGCTTATTCTAAAAGTCGGAAGTAACATATAAAATGGTCTCCCTCAATTGTAACCCAAACCAAATCGCAAGTTCTTGTGCACGAATTGCACCGCCTCAAGCATCCATCTCATTAACTTCGCCAGAACTTTCCATGTCTTGCTCCACCCATGGTACGCCGTTTATGCGCCTAAAAGTGTTGAATGACATAATCCATTCAATCATTACATCGGCTCATCGGGGACCTCGAGCAGAAGCATAGGGAGGCCCTCCAAGCCCAGGCAGTGGAGCATGCCGGAAAGCTCAAAGAGGCCCTCGATGTCATCAATGCCGCTGACACCGCCAGGGTGACATTGGAATCCAAGGTGGAGGAACTTGAAGGCGATGCGATGTTTTTTCTTTCTTTCTCAATTGTAATATCACTCTTTATGCATTCATGGTCGTGTGTGTGTGTGTGTTTGTGCGCACGCGCGCGCGCGTGTGTGTGTGTGTGTGTGTGTGTGTGTGTGTGGCTTGTGGGCTGGGGGGGGGGCACATGTCAAACGGCGGTGATGTTCTCATTTCAAGTAACTAGATGCAGCCCCGCACATGGTTGCGGAAATATTTTGCAAGATATTTTAATGTGATTAGTTGTAAAATGTTTGAAGTAATAATATAAAAAGCTAAAACTAAAAATGCATACAATTTATTATGTTTGATTACTATATACTTGTAAAACATTTATTAAATATATATAGGATAATAGAATGAAAATTCTCATAGTGTTGGATCACATTCATCAAATAGGTGGGTCTATAGTAATTAAGATTACTATAGAGTATACGTTTGCATGTACAAATGCGTCGGCAACAAAAAAGGGATTACAAGTTCACGAAACAACAAGTCAATGCAGGATGCGATTGATCACATTCATCGAATAGGTGGACAACATGACACCATTGGCGATGGTGGTGAAGAGAAGTGGCATAAAGGATGGGCCGCTTGGGGCGTGCGAGGATCTATTTTCCGTTGCAATGCACGGGCACACTTACTAGTCAATCTAAAAGGGCCGACGGCAGCTTTGCGATGTCGAAGGATATTTTTGGGTCGCTGTGCACATTAGGAGGATCTTCTACTGTTGAAGCCATCCTACAACATGTCCAGGCCACCGTCACCGAAGACATGAATCCAATCTGACGGCAGCTCGGACGGATGATGAGATTGAGCGAGCCCTCTTGCAAATGGGTCCCACGAAAACGCCTGGCCCGGATGGTCTGTCAGCCTTGTTTAATAAGAGACATAGATGTTTGATCAAGCATGCCGTTTGCAAGGAGCGCAAAGAGATTTTGGAGGGTAAATTTTTTCTAGATGATTTTAATGAAACGGTGTTGGTTCTAATCCCCAAAGTAAAATCTCGAGAATTTTATTCCCAATTTTGTCAAATAAACCTATGCAATATTATCTATAAATTGGTGACTAATTAAGGTTGTTTGCTAACAAGCTTAACGTGGTTCTTCTTATTCTCATTTCAGAAGAGCAAAGCACTTTTGTGCCAAGCAGATTAATTACGGATAATGTGCTTATAGTGTTGGATCGAAGGCGCGAGGCTACACAAGCGAGCAGTGGAGACGAACGAAGGAGAAAGGAAGACGAACATTTGTTTTTCTTGCGAGGCCCAACTGCTTGCCCCTTTTCTTTCTTTCTTCTCTTATTATGCGCTAACAGAACTGAAACGTAAAACCAGTTCAGAACGTGTAAGTCGGCCGTGCCATTCCACGTCCACCCGATCGTCGTGGTGTTCCATCACACAAACATGCAGTCGTGCCATCCCACAATCCGCTTGCGGTGGCCTAGCTATCTAGCAAAAAGTCCAAGTATACTACACCAAGTCGTGAACAAACTCACGCTGCATGGCCCTATTATTCAGCTAGGAATCAACTACTTAGCGCGTATCTACACGTTGTAGTCACGTGCACGTACGAGCTAACCTTCTGAACTAATGCATGAAGCTAATGACTAATGCAATGTCTGAACCTGCCATTGCAACAAGATTTGCACCAACAATCACCTCCCTAATCTTGTTACTCAACTTGTTTCTTTGCATACCAAACCTTCATGCCAGCTCAACCTCGGCAGCTCCGTTGCTGCTGCTGGACTTCAGACATGGCTTCCTTGGTGACCTGTACACAACCCCAGCTGATGTCTTGAGCAGCACCTTTTACAGTCGGTTGTGTGCTCTTTTTACCTTCATCTGCACCTTCCCAAACCTGTCTCTAATCCACATGAATGTATCATCTAGCACTACTCTATTTCCATCCTCTGAGAGCTTTCCAAGACTTATTATGTTACTGCATAAACTTGGTACAAAGTATACCTCGGTCAGATGCAGCAGCTCACCACTCTTGCATTCAACAAGGATTGAACCTTTTCCTTCAATAAGAGCTGTAGACCCACCTCCAAGCTTCACACGTTCACGGATGCTTTCATCTATCTCCTTGAATTTCAACCGTGAGCCTGTCATGTGGTTGCTAGCACCACTATCAAGCCACCATGCATCAGCTGATCCATCCATGCTCAACAAAGGCTTGATATTCTCCTCATTCAGCAGGAGGAACTCATTGCCTTTCTTCAGAAGCTCCACTCCCGACCTGTTCATGCCGAGTGCCACCGGCGGCGGCGACGCAGCCGTCGACATCGTGGCCGCCGGCATCGTAATGGCAGCCCTCAAGGTCCCTAGCGGCGTTGCTGCCGCTGGTGTCGTTGAGGTAGTCCGCGTGCTTCCTTGTATGGATCCTGCAGTCGTCTTGTTCACGAGGGCATGCAGCACGCCATTCTCCTTGCAGAGCACATGCTGCACGTCCAGCAGCTTGGCCTTCTCCTTACTTTCGTACACCAACAACTCTGCTTGTGTCTTGTACTCATCGGGCATGACATGCATCTTTGCATTTGCAGCGGCTAACTCACCACGTACGCTCGGCTCAGCCTCAGCTATGGCAGCCTCCAACTCGGTCACCGCAGCTAAGCGGCAAAGCACCTCATTCACCTTGATACCTTCTGGCTTGATGATGTCCGCGACCTTCTCCTCCGCCCCCGGTGCAAGCTCACATGCCACCGCCATCAGCAGCCCCGGCTCGTAGTTGACGTCGGTAGCTGCAAGGAGCGCCTTCTCTTTCTTCAATGCCTCACACTCGGACTTGAAGTGTTCTTTCTTCCCGCACTCGAAGCATGTAATCTTCGACTTGTCGAACTTGCCGCGGGGCTTTTTCTTGTCGTCATCTCGGCCGCGGCCACCGCCACGCCCGTCGCCGTCCTTGCGGCCGTTGCTGGAGCCCTCTCCTTTCTTCTTTTCTTCCCGGACCAGTGCCTCCAGCTGCGCGTGTGAGACCAGCATCAACTTCTCACCGTCGTCACCACGGTCTTGGCGTCGCCCAGACTCGTTCTCCTCGAATGCCCGCAGCCGCACAATGGCCTTGGCGACCGACATCTTCTTGATGTCGCCCATTTTCTTGATCGTCCCGATTATCGGCAGGAAGCGATCCAGGACCGTCATGAACAGCAGCTTGACAACGGCGTGCTCCTGCAAGTTCTCGCCAAGCACTCAAATTTCTCCGACGAGCGCGGTGAGCCGGCGCCCGAATGCACCGACGTCTTCACCTCCTTCCATGGTCAGGCGCTCAAAACGCCTTATGAGGTGACTGATGCGTGCCTGCACAATGCGCTCATCACCGATACACATGGTGCGGATAGCCTCCCAAGCCTCCTTCGCCGACTCGTATTCCACGATCGACATCATCACATCGTCGGGAACCGACTGCGAAATAGCAGCCATGGCTCCCAAGTCCTTGGCCTCATCGACGTCTTCTCCGGTGATCGCCGACCACACGCCCATTGGCTTGAGGATGATCTTCATCTTTGCCGCCCAACTGATAATTGCTTTCAGTCAGCTAGGGGTACTGAATCGGCACTCTGACGCTCCTCATCGGCGCGGCCATGACAACCGTCCCATCGCCGGAGCCACTGGCTCCGAGCCTCTTGCTCGGCGGCGTGTACTTTCCGCCGCCACCAGCGTCGCTCTTCGTCGGTGACTGATCTCCCATCGCTACACACGCCGCCGATTCGCCTCCAGCCACAACCAGGCTCTGTATACCAAGTGTTGGATCGAAGGCGCGAGGCTACACAAGCGAGCGGTGGAGACGAACGAAGGAGAAAGGAAGACGAACACTGGTTTTTTTTGCGAGGCCCAACTGCTTGCCCTTTTTCTTTCTTTCTTCTCTTATTATGCGCTAACAGAACTGAAACGTAAAACCAGTTCAGAACGGGTAAGTCGGCCGTGCCATCCCACGTCCACCCGATCGTTGTGGTGTTGCCATCACACATACATGCAGTTGTGCCATCCCACGATCCGCTTACAGTAGCCTAGCTATCTAACAGAAAGTCCAAGTATACTACGCCAAGTCATGAACAAACTCACGCTGCATGGCCCTATTATTCAGTTAGGAATCAACTACTTAGCACGTATCTACACGTTGCAGTCACGTGCATGTACGAGCTAACCTTCTGAACTAATGCATGAAGCTAATGACTAATGCAATATCTGAACCTGCCTTTGTAACAAGATTTGCACCAACACATAGCATATGAATGCACCCATTCCATCCGGACCAGAAAGAGGAAGAAAGCTCTGTGCGGAGTTAAGCTAGACAGATGAAAGCGTATGACTGGATTGAATGGATTTTTCTTGAAAGGATGATGCACCAAACGGGTTTCTCGCGGGCATGGGTTCAGATCATTATCTGCTGTGTTACTTCGGTGAAGTTTTCAGTTGAGCTGAATGGAGGTATTTCTGCAGCGTTCACACCCACCCCGGGCTTACATCAAGGAGACCCCCTATCACCTTATTTGTTTCTATTCTATCTATAGGGTTTCTCGGTGTTGTTATACAAGGCTCAACAGGAAAATAGGATTTGGGGTGTCGAGTTGGGGGAGGGGGGACCCTTACATAATACGTACACCTCTTATTTGCAGATGACTATTATTCAATGTTTTAAATTGCAGGCTATGAAAAATAGCAGCGGGCCTCCAAATCAGCTATAGCGGATCTATAGCGGGCTAAAGCAGGCTATTTGTGAAGACAATCATTTAGCGGCACCTTGCTGAAAAGGCTATAGCGGGCTATAACGGAGCTATAGCCGGCTATTTAAAACTATGCTATTATTCCACTGAGGATACCATGGTGGAGCTGCATACTATTCATAATATTATGGGTATCTATGAGGAAGCATCAGGCCAAAAGGTTAACGCAATGGGAAGGGGTGGTGACCATGCATGGTTGGCTTGAAACAGGCTGTTGGTATCGGTAATGAAGCGCTCAATTAGCGCTATTTCAGGCTCCCAATGGTGGCTGGCCACTCAAAAGACGGTTGTTTCAAATATATGAGAGAACAATCTACTGCAAAATGGATGGATAGAAAGGCCAAGGGCTTTCTAATGCGAGCTGAGAGGTGTTAGTTAAATTATTCCTTCAACCAACTCCTACGTATACCATGAGCTGCTTTCAATTCTCCAAAAGACATTGTGTCAGAACCTGACCACGATCTCCTCAAAATTTTCACGGGGAGCGGAGCATAGTAAATGCAAAGTTCACTTGATCACATGGGATAAGATGTGTTTGAGCGAGAGAACAGAAGGGATGGGGTTCCATGATTACGATGCTTTTAACCAGGCGTCACTTGAAGTGCAAGCGTGACGCATTCTTTATTCATCAAACTCCCTTTGTGCACGCGTCTTAAAAGCCCATTATTTTCACAAGTCAGATATTTTGAAAGCCTCTTGTCCAAAAGCGCATTGTTTACCTGGCATGCCCGGGATCTGTTGCAAGGGCTTTTGTGGAGGATCAGTGACGATCAGTGTCTGCACAGATTGTTGGATCTCGAGGCAAGGTGCAACGAAGCCGGTGGGAGGAAAAGATAGAACCAAAGTTAATAAAATTGACGATAAGTTGAGTTAAATGTATAGAACCACCACCTTTCACTGGTAGAAAAAGGGCCTATAGTCCTGGTTCGTAAGGGCCTTTAGTCCCGGTTCCGGAACCGGAACTAAAGTGTCGGTACTAATGCCCCGACCCTTTAGTCCCGGTTCAATCCAGAACCGGGACTGATGGCGCACGCAGCGACGAGGAGGAGGCCGGCGACGGCGCAAGCAGCGACGGGGACAAGGCCTGCGGCGGCGCGGGGCGACGGCGACGGGGAGCGGGCGACGACGACGACGAACGGCCTGGGGGCGTCGGGGGCGAATGGGAGCGGTTGGCGAAATTTTCACAAGTGCTACCTTATATACGCAGAGCAATGGTCCCGGTTCGTGGCACGAACCGTGACCAATGCCCCCCTTTGGTCCCGGTTGGTGCCACGAACCGGGACCAAAGGCCAATTTTCAGCAGCCCAAAGGGCGGGAAGCGGTGGCCTTTGGTCCCGGTTGGTGGCACCAACCGGGACTAAAGGGGGGCTTTAGTTCCGGTTGGTGCCACGAACCGTGACCAATGCCCCCTTTAGTCCCGGTTGGTGCCACCAACCGGGACCAATGGCCTTGTGCTGCCCCGCGCCCAAAAGTTTAGTCCCACATCGCTAGCTGAAGGGCGCCGGCACTTGTTTATAAACACTGGTGTGCCTCCTCATTCGAGCTCCTCTCTAATGCAGGCTTTCGGGCCTAAACTTGCTACTGCCTATGGGCCTATTGGGCCTTCTACAGGCCTGAATCCTGGCCCATGTAGGGTTTCTAGTCGTATTCAGGCCGTGGAGACCCAGTAGGTGGCATTTTTTTGGTTTTTTCTTTTTTATTTCTACATTTTTTTGGTTTTTTATTTTTTTATTTCTACTTAAAACTAAATACTTACAGTTTTTTAGTGATTTCTTTTTACTTTTAGGTCATAAAAATTATAAACTTTCTGTTAGTGCCATTAGTTTTAAATTTTGAATAGTTTAAATTTGAATTTTTAAAAATTTGTGTGAATCACTAGTTTATGAATAACTTTACTATAAAAATAGATTTTTTTTTTCTTTTTTGCTATTTATTTTTTATTTATACTTACAATTAAAATACTTATAGTTTGATTTTAGGTCACAAAAATTATATTCTTTTTGCTATTGAAGAATATTATAGTTTTATTTTAGTTGATCATAACATAATATTTTAATTGATTGTTTTTATTTTCATAAAAGTTTTGTAGTTCATTTTGTTTGCTACTAATTCATTCTTTGAGCTAAATGACTCTGAAATTGGAAAGCATTTAAAACAAAACTCTGAAAAGGTTGAAAGTTGGCATGGTATCATCATTTCACCCACATAGCATGTTCCAAAATGTAGAGAGGGTTACGACAAAAACTTGATGCACTTCGTGTACAAAATGGACAATCACTTTCGAAGTATCAAAGTTTCGGACAATAACTGCGCCACATCATTGGCTAGGACGAATGGTTCGTCTGTGTACCCAAGATTGTTTAGATCCACTGTTGTCATACCGTACTGTGGGTCTACCTGTACCCCGCCTCCTGATATATTGATCCATTTGCACTTAAACAAAGGGACCTTAAAATCAGGTCCGTAGTCAAGTTCCCATATGTCCACTATGTAACCATAATATGTATCCTTTCCGCTCTCGGTTGCCGCATCAAAGCGGACACCGCTGTTTTGGTTGGTGCTCTTTTGATCTTGGGCGATCATGTAAAATGTATTCCCATTTATCTCGTATCCTTTGTAAGTCAATACAGTCAAAGATGGTCCCCTGGACAACAAGTACAACTCATCACAAACAGTGTTGTCACCTCTGAGACGTGTTTTCAACCAACTGCTGAAAATCCTGATGTGTTCACATGTAATCCAGTCGTCGCACTGCTCCGGGTGTTTGGAGCGCAGACTGTTCTTGTGTTCATCGACATACGGGGTCACCAAGGTAGAGTTCTATAGAAATGTGTAGTGTGCTTGAGACCAAGAATATCCGTCCCTGCATATTATTGAGTCTCTTCCAAGAGTGCCTTTTCCAGTTAGTCTCCCCTCATACCGCGATTTAGGGAGACCTATCTTGTTAAGGCCAGGAATGAAGTCAACACAAAACCCGATAACATCCTCTGTTTGATGGCCCATGGAGATGCTTCCTTCTGGCCTAGCGCGGTTACGGACATATTTCTTTAGGACTCCCATGAACCTCACAAAGGAGAACATATTGTGTAGAAATACGGGCCCCAGGATGACAATCTCGTCGACTAGATGAAATAGGACGTGCGTCATGATATTGAAGAAGGATGGTGGGAACACCAGCTCGAAACTGACAAGACATTGCGCCACATCACTCCTTAGCCTTGGTACGATTTCTGGATCGATCACCTTCTGAGAGATTGCATTGAGGAATGCACATAGCTTCACAATGGCTAATCGGACGTTTTCCGGTAGAAGCCCCCTCAATGCAACCGGAAGCAGTTGCATCATAATCATGTGGCAGTCATGAGACTTTAGGTTCTGAAACTTTTTCTCTGGCATATTTATTATTCCCTTTATATTCGACGAGAAGCCAGTCGTGACCTTCATACTGAGCAGGCATTCAAAAAAGATTTCTTTCTCTTCTTTCGTAAGAGCGTAGCTGGCAGGACCTTTATACTGCTTCGGAGGCATGCCGTCTTTTTCGTGCAAACATTACAGGTCCTCTCGTGCCTCAGGTGTATCTTTTGTCTTCCCATACACGCCCAAGAAGCCTAGCAGGTTCACGCAAAGGTTCTTTGTCACGTGTATCACGTCGATTGAGGAGAAGGCCTCTAGGTCTTTCCAGTAGGGTAGGTACCAAAATATAGATTTCTTCTTTCACATGGGCACGTGTCCCTCAGCGTCATTCGAAACAGCTAGTCCACCAGGACCCTTTCCAAAGATTACGTAGTGTAAATCATTGACCATAGCAAGCACGTGATCACCGGTGCGCATGGCGGGCTTCTTCCGGTGATCTGCCTCGCCTTTGAATTGCTTGCCTTTCTTTCGACATTGATTGTTGGTCGGAAGAAATCGACGATGGCCCAGGTACACAATCTTCCTGCATTTGTCCAAGTATATACTTTCAGTGTCATCTAAACAGTGCGTGCATGCGTGGTATCCTTTGTTTGTCTGTCCTGAAAGGTTACTGAGAGCGGGCCAATCGTTGATGGTCACGAACAACAACGCCTTAAGGTTAAATTCCTCCTGTCTGTGCTCATCCCATGTACGTACACCGTTTCCATTCCAAAGCTGTAAAAGTTCTTCAACTAATGGCCTTAGGTACACATCAATGTCGTTGTCGGGTTGCTTAGGGCCTTGGATGAGAACTGACATCATAATGAACTTCCGCTTCATGCACATCCAAGGAGGAAGGTTATACATACATAGAGTCACGGGCCAGGTGCTGTGATTGCTGCTCTGCTCCCCGAAAGGATTAATGCTATCCGCGCTTAAAGCAAACCATACATTCCTTGGGTCCTTTGCAAACTCATCCCAGTACTTTCTCTCGATTTTTCTCCACAGCAACCCGTCAGCGGGTGCTCTCAACTTCCCATCTTTTTTTCGGTTCTCACTGTGCCATCGCATCAACTTGGCATGCTCTTCGTTTTGAATAGACGTTTCAACCGTGGTATTATAGGAGCATACCACATCACCTTCGCAGGAACCCTCTTCCTGGGGGGCTCGCCGTCAACATCACCAGGGTCATCTCGTCTGATCTTATACCGCAATGCACCGCATACCGGGCATGCGTTCAGATCCTTGTATGCACCGCGGTAGAGGATGCAGTCATTAGGGCATGCATGTATCTTCTCCACCTCCAATCCTAGAGGGCATACGACCTTCTTTGCTGCGTATGTACTGTCGGGCAATTCGTTATCCTTTGGAAGCTTCTTCTTCAATATTTTCAGTAGCTTCTCAAATCCTTTGTCAGCCATAGCATTCTCTGCCTTCCACTGCAGCAATTCCAGTACGGTACCGAGCTTTGTGTTGCCATCTTCGCAATTGGGGTATAACCCTTTTTTGTGATCCTCTAACATGCTA
This sequence comes from Triticum aestivum, assembly GCF_018294505.1. Taxonomy (NCBI): domain Eukaryota; kingdom Viridiplantae; phylum Streptophyta; class Magnoliopsida; order Poales; family Poaceae; genus Triticum; species Triticum aestivum. The sequence goes on along the minus strand of NC_057809.1, from coordinate 47,768,791 downwards.
TCGAACTTCAGCTTCTCCTTTTGACTAATGCATTGCGTCCTTGCATCGACAATGACCCGGCGGAGATCATCATCATCGGGCACATCGTCTGGTTCCTCTTGATCTTCAGCAGCTTCACCCGTGGCAGCATCATTGGGCACATCGTCTGGTTCCTCCTGATCTTCACCAGCTCCCCCCGTTGCAGCATCACCGTATTCAGCGGGCACATAGTTGTCATCGTACTCTTCTTCTTCGCCGTCTTCCATCATAACCCCTATTTCTCCGTGCCTCGTCCAAACATTATAGTGTGGCATGAAACCCTTGTAAAGAAGGTGGGAGTGAAGGATTTTCCGGTTAGAGTAAGACCTCGTATTCCCACATTCAGTGCATGGACAACACATAAAACCATTCTGCTTGTTTGCCTCAGCCGCATCGAGAAACTCATGCACGCCCTTAATGTACTCGCGGGTGTGTCTGTCACCGTACATCCATTGCCGGTTCATCTGCGTGCATTATATATAATTAAGTGTCCAAATTAATAGAAGTTCATCATCACATTAAAACCAAAGTGCATACATAGTTCTCATCTAACAACATATAGCTCTCCAGAGCATCTAATTAATTAAACCATAGATTGAAACTATGTAAAACATTTCAATGCGAAAACAAATGCGATCATAATCGCAACCAAGGTAACAATTGATCCAACGGCATAATGATACCAAGCCTCGGTATGAATGACATATTTTCTAATCTTTCTAATCTTCAAGCGCATTGCATCCATCTTGATCTTGTGATCATCGACGACATCCGCAACATGCAACTTCAATATCATCTTCTCCTCCTCAATTTTTTTATTTTTTCCTTCAACAAATTGTTTTCTTCTTCAACTAAATTTAACCTCTCGACAATAGGGTCGGTTGGCATTTCCGATTCACATACATCCTAGATAAATAAAATCTATGTCACGTTGGTTGGCATAATTTTCATAAACAATAAATGAACCAATAGTTATAAAGATAATATACATACCACATCCGAATCATAGACAGGACGAGGGCCGACGGGGGCGGATACCAAAACCATCGCACTATATAAGATGCAATAATAAATGTAAGAAAATGATACAAGTATCTATCTAAACATACAAGTAAGAATATTTTTCCGTTCAGAAAGAAGATAAGAACAAGAGGCTCACCACGGTGGTGTCGGTGATGAGATCGGTGCGGGTGATCGACGGCAGTGAAGACGGGGACGGGGCGTGACGGACCGCTAAATCTAGACAAATCTCGAGGAAAATGAAGCTTGGAGGTCGAGCTTCGAGAGGAGAAAGCTTAAGTAGTGTGGCTCGGGCATTCCATCGAACACCTCATGTGCATAGGAGGTGAGCTAGAGCACCACAAAGCCCTCTCCCCCTCGGCCAGAAAAAACAGAACACTGTGCTCTGCTCTTGCGCGAGGGGGTATATATAGGCACCTCACTGGTCCCGGTTGGTGGCATGAACCGGGACTAAAGGGGAGCCTTTGGTCCCGGTTCAAGCCACCAACCGGGACCAATGGTGGTGGGCCAGGAGCGAGGTCCATTGGTCCCGGTTCGTCCCACTAACCGAGACCAAAAGGTCCAGACGAACCGGGACCAATGGCTGACGTGGCCCAGCCGCCCCGCTGGGCTCACGAACCGGGACCAATGCCCACATTGGTCCCAGTTCTAGACTGAACCGGGACTAATGGGCTGACCCGGCCTGGACCAAAGCCCTGTTTTCTACTAGTGTTTGTGTCACGATTAGCGGAATACCATCACTTTACGTTTCGTGACATTTTCCACCGAACTGAAAATTTGATAGTGGCAAAAAACACCGATGATAGATACTAAGCATTTGGATGACGTCACTAATTGGCCAGGCCCACCTGTCATGCTGAGTTCGCAAATAAAAGTGTCACATAGACAAAAAAGAAAGCCATGTCTCTTCCTGCTCCTCTCTTTGGGCAAAAAAAAAACTCTTCTGCCTCCCTTGCCCCTTCGGATCGGGGATACTGTAGTCTCCAGGTGACCACCTTCTCCACTCCCCCACGCGACAGCTCCATACTATGGACACCGCGCCGCCACTGGCTCCTCCCCTGGCCATCTCCCCTCGTGGGGCTCGCCTCTGCCAGCAACCGGAGCTGGGGAGTCGAGCGTCCCCTTGTGGGGCTCGCCTCTGCCGGAAGTGGAGGTGCTCGACAGCTTGAACGCCTGGCTGGCTCCATGGCTGTTGCCGGCGCCCCTCGGCCCTGATGGCCAACGCGTCGCACCTCCACTCTGCCGTCCGCGAGCTCTTCCCGTGAACCACCACACCAGCCGCCGCAGCTCCATCCCGCTCGCAGACAGATGCGGAGGCCGACGACCGCCGCTCTTCGCGCGAACCACCCGCTCCTAGTACCTGGCCGCAGACAAAAGCTAGGGCTGATGACGGCTCTTCCCTCCCCCCGATTAAGATCCACGGTTGGATCCCGAGGTGCTCCAGGAGCAACACCTCGACCCGGGTCGGTGAGGCAGGAGGCAAGCCGATGGGGAGGTACCACGGGCACCACGTGCACGATCATCACCTACCTCCTCGCTGGCATGGCGGTCCTACTCGCCGTCCTTGGCGTGTTGAAGTGCCGGCAGCACGAGGAGGCGGCTGCCATGGCCAGTGGAAAGCTGCTGTTCGCGAAGAAGGGGTCTTGGAACATCAAGTCGTTGGGGTGGTTAGGATCCAAATCTGAGAAAGTGAGGAAGGAGGAAGAAGAAGACCAAGTCCAATCTGTCTATGTGGCATATTTTTTCTGGCAACTCAGCCAGACGGGTGTGGGTCTGGCCGATTAGTGACGTCAACAAACCACTTAGAATTTACCATTAGGCTAGCCATAGTGGGGGTAACTTAGGTAGTAACTTAACATATCCCAAGACAATTTTGCTTATGTGGCAAGTATTTAATGAGGAGAGAGGTACTTGGAGTAACATAATATTTTACTGTAACATAGCGCTGCCCGAGGTAAAATGAGTCTATAAGGCAATAAATGAAACAAACTATGACACTACTACTAAGGGTCTCTTTGATTCAAAGGATTTTCATAGGATCTTTGAAGGATTAGAATCCTTAGGAATTTTTCCTACGTTGGTTGTTTGATTCGTAGGATTGAATCTTGTAGGAACTTTTCCCAAGGATTCATTTGTACTACATTTTACAGGAATTCCAACATCCACTCCAACCTCTTGAAAGAAATCCTTTGTTTTTCCCGTGACACAATCAAACAAACTCAAATCCTATAGGGATCCAATGGACATGTCATTCCAATCCTACGTTTTCCCTATTCCTGTGTTTTGGCAATCCTATGAATCAAAGAGGCCCTAAGATACTTTGCACTATGGGGTAGTAACTTAGACTAGTGTCATGCATATGACACTAATCTAAGTTACTCCCAACTATGACCAGCCTTAGTGTTTTTTGTCATTGTCAATTTATGTTCGGTGCAAAATTTCACGAAATGTAAAGTGATGGTATTCCACTAATTGTGATACGAATGCGGTGGTTCTATCCATTTAACTTTGATAAGTTGGACTACTTAGGCAAGGAATGGGATGTGGCAAAACTGTGGCGGGTCTTTCATGACTCGGTTGTTCAGGATATTCAAAAAATACCAATCGCTGGCATTGGAAGGGAGGACTATCTGGCATGGAATCACACAAAAAATGGCATATTCTCGCTTGGTCCGCCTATCACTTGTGCATGGATTTGAGGAGGATGAGAGCGGACAACCTAGAAAGCTCGTTGGTTGCTGAACATCAAGGATGGTTAGAACTCTGGGACACCAATGTGCCAGGCAAGGCCAAGATTCATACGTGGAGGCTCATTAGGAATGGATTAGCAGTGGGTGCCAAACTACAACGTTTAAAAATGAAAAAGGGTGTGCTATATGTGCGGTCTGCAGCGAAGAGATAGTTCTTCATCGCTTCGGGCCATGCCCTTTCGCCAAACACTTCTGGTTTCCCATGGATGCAGACATGGGTGAAGAAATTTTCCAACCCCGCCCTGAGTTCGTATATGATCATCCAGGCTTTAGGAACTACTACTCCGTCCCATAATGTAAGGCGTCTTTTAACACTATACTATTATGAAAAAACGTTTTACATTATGGGACGGAGAGGGTAGTTGTTTTGACTGGTTTGATAAAGCAAAAAATGCGGATAAGTTAGTCATGGTTATGACGCTATATCACATGTGGCTAGCTCGGAACGGTGACGCGAGATGGCGAGGTTATTGAAACACCTGGGTGCTGATTGATCGTGTATCAGTGGCGATTCTGTGTACAATCTGTGGGATCAGTTGACCCCATAACTTTTGGGAAAACCAGCATAAATTACTGTATAGTTACTGTATGCTATGAAGAAAATAATTCAAAAAATTAGCAATGACCAAACAGATTCATTCGGCTGGCTTTGCCACTGTCTTGTATGACGACTACTCGAGGAGTGGACGGAGGCTCTCAACAGCAACCCGTCAGCGGGTGCTCTCAACTTCCCATCTTTTTTTCGGTTCTCACTGTGCCATCGCATCAACTTGGCATGCTCTTCGTTTTGAATAGACGTTTCAACCGTGGTATTATAGGAGCATACCACATCACCTTCGCAGGAACCCTCTTCCTGGGGGGCTCGCCGTCAACATCACCAGGGTCATCTCGTCTGATCTTATACCGCAATGCACCGCATACCGGGCATGCGTTTAGATCCTTGTATGCACCGCGGTAGAGGATGCAGTCATTAGGGCATGCATGTATCTTCTCCACCTCCAATCCTAGAGGGCATACGACCTTCTTTGCTGCGTATGTACTGTCGGGCAATTCGTTATCCTTTGGAAGCTTCTTCTTCAATATTTTCAGTAGCTTCTCAAATCCTTTGTCAGCCATAGAATTCTCTGCCTTCCACTGCAGCAATTCCAGTACGGTACCGAGCTTTGTGTTGCCATCTTCGCAATTGGGGTATAACCCTTTTTTGTGATCCTCTAACATGCTATCGAACTTCAGCTTCTCCTTTTGACTAATGCATTGCGTCCTTGCATCGACAATGACCCGGCGGAGATCATCATCATCGGGCACATCGTCTGGTTCCTCTTGATTTTCAGCAGCTTCACCCGTGGCAGCATCATTGGGCACATCGTCTGGTTCCTCCTGATCTTCACCAGCTCCCCCCGTTGCAGCATCACCGTATTCAGCGGGCACATAGTTGTCATCGTACTCTTCTTCTTCGCCGTCTTCCATCATAACCCCTATTTCTCCGTGCCTCGTCCAAACATTATAGTGTGGCATGAAACCCTTGTAAAGAAGGTGGGAGTGAAGGATTTTCCGGTTAGAGTAAGACCTCGTATTCCCACATTCAGTGCATGGACAACACATAAAACCATTCTGCTTGTTTGCCTCAGCCGCATCGAGAAACTCATGCACGCCCTTAATGTACTCGCGGGTGTGTCTGTCACCGTACATCCATTGCCGGTTCATCTGCGTGCATTATATGTAATTAAGTGTCCAAATTAATAGAAGTTCATCATCACATTAAAACCAAAGTGCATACATAGTTCTCATCTAACAACATATAGCTCTCCAGAGCATCTAATTAATTAAACCATAGATTGAAACTATGTAAAACATTTCAATGCGAAAACAAATGCGATCATAATCGCAACCAAGGTAACAATTGATCCAACGGCATAATGATACCAAGCCTCGGTATGAATGGCATATTTTCTAATCTTTCTAATCTTCAAGCGCATTGCATCCATCTTGATCTTGTGATCATCGATGACATCCGCAACATGCAACTTTAATATCATCTTCTCCTCCTCAATTTTTTTATTTTTTCCTTCAACAAATTGTTTTCTTCTTCAACTAAATTTAACCTCTCGACAATAGGGTCGGTTGGCATTTCCGATTCACATACATCCTAGATAAATAAAATCTATGTCACGTTGGTTGGCATAATTTTCATAAACAATAAATGAACAAATAGTTATAAAGATAATATACATACCACATCCGAATCATAGACAGGACGAGGGCCGACGGGGGCGGATACCAAAACCATCGCACTATATAAGATGCAATAATAAATGTAAGAAAATGATACAAGTATCTATCTAAACATACAAGTAAGAATATTTTTCCTTTCAGAAAGAAGATAAGAACAAGAGGCTCACCACGGTGGTGTCGGTGATGAGATCGGTGCGGGTGATCGACGGCAGTGAAGACGGGGACGGGGCGTGACGGACCGCTAAATCTAGACAAATCTCGAGGAAAATGGAGCTTGGAGGTCGAGCTTCGAGAGGAGAAAGCTTAAGTAGTGTGGCTCGGGCATTCCATCGAACACCGCATGTGCATAGGAGGTGAGCTAGAGCACCACAAAGCCCTCTCCCCCTCGGCCAGAAAAAACAGAGCACTGTGCTCTGCTCTTGCGCGAGGGGGTATATATAGGCACCTCATTGGTCCCGGTTGGTGGCATGAACCGGGACTAAAGGGGAGCCTTTGGTCCCGGTTCAAGCCACCAACCGGGACCAATGGTGGTGGGCCAGGAGCGAGGTCCATTGGTCCCGGTTCGTCCCACTAACCGAGACCAAAAGGTCCAGACGAACCGGGACCAATGGCCGACGTGGCCCAGCCGCCCCCTTGGGCTCACGAACCGGGACCAATGCCCACATTGGTCCCGGTTCTAGACTGAACCGGGACTAATGGGCTGACCCGGCCTGGACCAAAGCCCTGTTTTCTACTAGTGTTTGTGTCACGATTAGCGGAATACCATCACTTTACGTTTCGTGACATTTTCCACCGAACTGAAAATTTGATAGTGGCAAAAAACACCGATGATAGATACTAAGCATTTGGATGACGTCACTAATTGGCCAGGCCCACCTGTCATGCTGAGTTCGCAAATAAAAGTGTCACATAGACAAAAAAGAAAGCCATGTCTCTTCCTGCTCCTCTCTTTGGGCAAAAAAAAACTCTTCTGCCTCCCTTGCCCCTTCGGATCGGGGATACTGTAGTCTCCAGGTGACCACCTTCTCCACTCCCCCACGCGACAGCTCCATACTATGGACACCGCGCCGCCACTGGCTCCTCCCCTGGCCATCTCCCCTCGTGGGGCTCGCCTCTGCCAGCAACCGGAGCTGGGGAGTCGAGCGTCCCCTTGTGGGGCTCGCCTCTGCCGGAAGTGGAGGTGCTCGACAGCTTGAACGCCTGGCTGGCTCCATGGCTGTTGTCGGCGCCCCTCGGCCCTGATGGCCAACGCGTCGCACCTCCACTCTGCCGTCCGCGGGCTCTTCCCGCGAACCACCACACCAGCCGCCGCAGCTCCATCCCGCTCGCAGACAGATGCGGAGGCCGACGACCGCCGCTCTTCGCGCGAACCACCCGCTCCTAGTACCTGGCCGCAGACAAAAGCTAGGGCTGATGGCGGCTCTTCCCTCCCCCCGATTAAGATCCACGGTTGGATCCCGAGGTGCTCCAGGAGCAACACCTCGACCCGGGTCGGTGAGGCAGGAGGCAAGCCGACGGGGAGGTACCACGGGCACCGCGTGCACGATCATCACCTACCTCCTCGCTGGCATGGCGGTCCTACTCGCCGTCCTTGGCGTGTTGAAGTGCCGGCAGCACGAGGAGGCGGCTGCCATGGCCGGTGGAAAGCTGCTGTTCGCGAAGAAGGGGTCTTGGAACATCAAGTCGTTGGGGTGGTTAGGATCCAAACCTGAGAAAGTGAGGAAGGAGGAAGAAGAAGACCAAGTCCAATCTGTCTATGTGGCATATTTTTCTGGCAACTCAGCCAGACGGGTGTGGGTCTGGCCGATTAGTGACGTCAACAAACCACTTAGAATTTACCATTAGGCTAGCCATAGTGGGGGTAACTTAGGTAGTAACTTAACATATCCCAAGACAATTTTGCTTATGTGGCAAGTATTTAATGAGGAGAGAGGTACTTGGAGTAACATAATATTTTACTGTAACATAGCGCTGCCCGAGGTAAAATGAGTCTATAAGGCAATAAATGAAACAAACTATGACACTACTACTAAGGGTCTCTTTGATTCAAAGGATTTTCATAGGATCTTTGAAGGATTAGAATCCATAGGAATTTTTCCTACGTTGGTTGTTTGATTCGTAGGATTGAATCTTGTAGGAACTTTTCCCAAGGATTCATTTGTACTACATTTTACAGGAATTCCAACATCCACTCCAACCTCTTGAAAGAAATCCTTTGTTTTTCCCGTGACACAATCAAACAAACTCAAATCCTATAGGGATCCAATGGACATGTCATTCCAATCCTACGTTTTCCCTATTCCTGTGTTTTGGCAATCCTATGAATCAAAGAGGCCCTAAGATACTTTGCACTATGGGGTAGTAACTTAGACTAGTGTCATGCATATGACACTAGTCTAAGTTACTCCCAACTATGACCAGCCTTAGTGTTTTTTGTCATTGTCAATTTATGTTCGGTGCAAAATTTCACGAAATATAAAGTGATGGTATTCCACTAATTGTGATACGAATGTGGTGGTTCTATCCATTTAACTTTGATAAGTTGGACTACTTAGGCAAGGAATGGGATGTGGCAAAACTGTGGCGGGTCTTTCATGACTCGGTTGTTCAGGTATTCAAAAAATACCAATCGCTGGCATTGGAAGGGAGGACTATCTGGCATGGAATCACACAAAAAATGGCATATTCTCGCTTGGTCCGCCTATCACTTGTGCATGGATTTGAGGAGGATGAGAGCGGACAACCTAGAAAGCTCGTTGGTTGCTGAACATCAAGGATGGTTAGAACTCTGGGACACCAATGTGCCAAGCAAGGCCAAGATTCATACGTGGAGGCTCATTAGGAATGGATTAGCAGTGGGTGCCAAACTACAACGTTGAAAAATGAAAAAGGGTGTGCTATATGTGCGGTCTGCAGCGAAGAGATAGTTCTTCATCGCTTCGGGCCATGCCCTTTCGCCAAACACTTCTGGTTTCCCATGGATGCAGACATGGGTGAAGAAATTTTCCAACCCCGCCCTGAGTTCGTATATGATCATCCAGGCTTTAGGAACTACTACTCCGTCCCATAATGTAAGGCGTCTTTTAACACTATACTATTATGAAAAAACGTTTTACATTATGGGACGGAGAGGGTAGTTGTTTTGACTGGTTTGATAAAGCAAAAAATGCGGATAAGTTAGTCATGGTTATGACGCTATATCACATGTGGCTAGCTCGGAACGGTGACGCGAGATGGCGAGGTTATTGAAACACCTGGGTGCTGATTGATCGTGTATCAGTGGCGATTCTGTGTACAATCTGTGGGGTCAGTTGACCCCATAACTTTTGGGAAAACCAGCATAAATTACTGTATAGTTACTGTATGCTATGAAGAAAATAATTCAAAAAATTAGCAATGACCAAACAGATTCATTCGGCTGGCTTTGCCACTGTCTTGTATGACGACTACTCGAGGAGTGGACGGAGGCCCATCGATCTCTCCCTGGTCGCTGTGCAGGGTGGGCGGCCGTTGGAGCCATGGCGTCGACCAGAACCAGGCTGGACTAAGGTGAATGTACATGGAGCTATACAGCGAAGTTGATGGCTCAGGTGGCGGCAGCGCGGTTGTTCACGACCCTCTTGATGTGTTCCTGGGAGTAGCATGTCATTTTTTGCTGATCGCCGGCAACTCAGTTCACGCAGAGCTATTGGCGTGCAAAAGAGAGGTTCGGCTCGTGCTCGAGGTTGGCGTGATGGACAACCAGGGGGTGGCTCAATCGCTGGCGCAACAAGAGATCGACAGGTCCAGGTTTGCCCCCTCGTTGAAGAGATTAGAGAGCTACTAGCCATGGTGTGTTGGGCTAGAAGAACAGCCAATTGGGCTGCTCACAGTCATATTTGTTAGAAGGGAGAGAGGATTGATGGAATAATTCATTGTATTGCTTGAGCCTCATGGGC
>NC_057809.1:47755550-47757862 GCF_018294505.1 Triticum aestivum | reverse complement strand
AGGCGCCGAGTTAGCATGGGCGCATTGGTGTCGAAGTAGTGGTGCGCCGGAAAGAAGATGTTGTTGATGACGCATCGCGGCGTGTTTGCCAAACCCGGGGACACATCATAGACGAAGGCACGCACCGGTGTGGCCAGCACCGGACAGGGGCGGAGCCAGGATTTAAACATAGGGGGGGGGGGGCGAAAAGACAAGAACCAACCATCATGTAACAATATACATACCAATATATATATTCTACCAATGTAGTGTTGTTACATGTCAAATTTTCCTAACATATATTAACACAACATTAGTATAATTTGTCTAAGATCTATAAACATGCATCATAAAATTGTGACATGATACAAGTTTATATTCTGACATATTGTTAAACTGTCTTTTCAGATTTTGGTTTGCATTTACCTGTAATAATGTACTCGAGTTAATAATGTCCTAAAATCTTAATTTATCTTCAGTTTAAACTAGAAAAGTACCGCTAAACAAAAGCAAATGATACGTTAGATCTATTTCTTTCAACTGTCTACATAAAATTAGCATGTCTACATAAAATTAGCATGTAGTATTACTGAGTTATTAGACACTAGTTGCATCATACGAAAGTAGATAGCTATAAATATGTACCTTGAAAAAAAGATCCGGGACCGGGAGAGTTCACTGAACAAGTACAGGCGTGCAGAAAACCGGCGATAAGAATGCGGCCGTTGCAGCATCACTGCGTCTGAGGATTGAAATGATTATATCTACTCGCTGGACACCAGTCTCTAGTATGCAGTATCCTAGCGTCGTCTGACCGTGTGCTTGTTCTGTTGTTGTGGATCTCGTCATGGCGGCAGGCGGCGGCGGCAAGCGCCCTAGACGGCGATACCTAGTAGCGAGACGCAGGAATACGCCGATGGATATGATTGATTTTTTTTAGGCAAATCTGATTGATACGTGTGCACAGCCGGCAAAACAACCACACATGTGCGAGGTCGCAATGGCTTCTGGGTAACATGGGCTGGGCTTCCTTATGTTTAGGCGTTGATAAAGCAAGCATTGGGCTAATTAAGTTAATTACTTCCGGCCATTAGCACATCTGCAGTAAAATAACTAGTACAGCCCGCTGCAAATCCATGGGGGTGGCGAGCGATTGGCAGGGGTCTAGCCCCTGCTCGCCCCCCCTGTCTCCGCCCCTGGCACCGGACATGTGTAGACGGACGAAGACGAAGTTGACGAAGTGCCACACCAGGCTTGCCAGGCCCGGGGATACGTCGTGGACGAAGGGGCACATCGGTGTTGCCAGCACCGGGCATGCATAGACGAGGACCTGCATAAGCTGTACGCCATGTCGGAGGAGTCGGAGAGGCCAGCAGAGAAGGACTCGACGACGGTTGCGGCGTCAATCAGCGTGGGGCCGATGTCGCCTGCGGTTGTAGGAGTAGACGAAGTGGTTGGGGTAGATGATGGCGACGCTGGCGATGGGCCGGTGCTGGACGAAGACGAAGAAGGTGGACAGGCGGCGGCGGCTATCTGCGTAGCGGCAGCGGCGGCCTGATGGCGGCGGCGGCGGCTAGGTTAGGAGCGCGGCGGTGGTGCTCGAGGTAGGCTAAGAACCCGACAGCATGACGAAGACCGGCGCGGATGGTGGCATTCCCGCGCCAAGGGAGGCGGCACGACGCATACCACGGGAAGTCAACGCGCGTGGACGATGAAGTGGACCGTGGGCCGCCGCGCTACGGCCCGAAGGGGCGACGCAACGGCGGCGGGCAGGACGGGGTGACGGCGGGAAGACCTCAGGGCGGCGGCAGGGACAGCGAGCCGCGGCACGACATCCCGAAGGGGCGGCGCGGCGGAGGAGCGCGGGTCGGTGCAACTGGGAGAAGAACCACGGGGCGGCGGCGCCGCGGCCCGACGGGGCGACGCAATGGCTGCCCATTGCTCGATCGGTAGAGGGGCGCGCTGAACTCGGGACGGTCTTCACGGGGCCTGCGGAGGCGCGCGCAACCCGACGGGCCAGGTCGGTCGCACGGCGTAGATGAGGCGGATCGCGGCGGCGGGCGAGTGATCAATCTGATCGCGCGCAAGGTCGGGGACGTCGCTCGGTGGAGGCGCGGTGGCGGTGGAGTCCAAGATGAAGCCGGCGGCGGCAGGCGGCAGGGCGGCTATGATTGACCGCAGCATGGCGCGAGGCCGCCGGGTCGGGGTGATGCAGGAGTCCCGATCGAAGCAGGGCGTGGACGGCCGACGTAGATCGACGGACGGGCCGTCACGCAAACGGCGGCAGTGAAGGACCACCGCATGACGCGAGGCCGCCGGGTTGGGGCGGCCGA
>NC_057809.1:47692849-47696629 GCF_018294505.1 Triticum aestivum | reverse complement strand
CTTTTACAGTCGGTTGTGTGCTCTTTTCACCTTCATCTGCACCTTCCCAAACCTGTCTCTAATCCACATGAATGTATCATCTAGCACTACTCTATTTCCATCCTCTGAGAGCTTTCCAAGACTGATTATGTTACTGCATAAACTTGGTACAAAGTATACCTCGGTCAGATGCAGCAGCTCACCACTCTTGCATTCAACAAGGATTGAACCTTTTCCTTCAATAAGAGCTGTAGACCCACCTCCAAGCTTCACACGTTCACGGATGCTTTCATCTATCTCCTTGAATTTCAACCGTGAGCCTGTCATGTGGTTGCTAGCACCACTATCAAGCCACCATGCATCAGCTGATCCATCCATGCTCAACAAAGGCTTGATATTCTCCTCATTCAGCAGGAGGAACTCATTGCCTTTCTTCAGAAGCTCCACTCCCGGCCTGTTCATGCCGAGTGCCACCGGCGGCGGCGACGCAGCCGTCGACATCGCGGCCGCCGGCATCGTAATGGCAGCCCTCAAGGTCGCTAGCGGCGTTGCTGCCGCTGGTGTCGTTGAGGTAGTCCGCGTGCTTCCTTGTATGGATCCTGCAGTCGTCTTGTTCACGAGGGCATGCAGCACGCCATTCTCCTTGCAGAGCACGTGCTGCACGTCCAGCAGCTTGGCCTTCTCCTCACTTTCGTACACCAACAACTCTGCTTGTGTCTTGTACTCATCGGGCATGACATGCATCTTTGCATTTGCAGCGGCTAACTCACCACGTACGCTCGGCTCAGCCTCAGCCATGGCAGCCTCCAACTCGGTCACCGCAGCTAAGCGGCAAAGCACCTCATTCACCTTGATACCTTCTGGCTTGATGATGTCCGCGACCTTCTCCTCCGCCCCCGGTGCAAGCTCACATGCCACCGCCATCAGCAGCCTCGGCTCGTAGTCGACGTCGGTAGCTGCAAGGAGCGCCTTCTCTTTCTTCAATGCCTCACACTCGGACTTGAAGTGTTCTTTCTTCCCGCACTCGAAGCATGTAATCTTCGACTTGTCGAACTTGCCGCGGGGCTTTTTCTTGTCGTCATCTCGGCCGCGGCCACCGCCACGCCCGTCGCCGTCCTTGCCGCCGTTGCTGGAGCCCTCTCCTTTCTTCTTTTCTTCCCGGACCAGTGCCTCCAGCTGCGCGTGTGAGACCAGCATCAACTTCTCGCCGTCGTCACCACCACGGTCTTGGCGCCGCCAAGACTCGTTCTCCTCGAATGCCCGCAGCCGCACAATGGCCTTGGCGACCGACATCTTCTTGATGTCGCCCATTTTCTTGATCGTCCCGATTATCGGCAGGAAGCGATCCAGGACCGCCACGAACAGCAGCTTGACAACGGCGTGCTCCTGCAAGTTCTCGCCAAGCACTCAAATTTCTCCGACGAGCGCGGTGAGCCGGTGCCCGAATGCACCGACGTCTTCACCTCCTTCCATGGTCAGGCGCTCAAAACGCCTTATGAGGTGACTGATGCGTGCCTGCACAATGCGCTCATCACCGATACACATGGTGCGGATAGCCTCCCAAGCCTCCTTCGCCGACTCGTATTCCATGATCGACATCATCACATCGTCGGGAACCGACTGCGAAATAGCAGCCATGGCTCCCAAGTCCTTGGCCTCATCGACGTCTTCTCCGGTGATCACCGACCACACGCCCATTGGCTTGAGGATGATCTTCATCTTCGCCGCCCACAACTGATAATTGCTTTCAGTCAGCTAGGGGTACTGAATCGGCACTCTGACGCTCCTCATCGGCGCGGCCATGACAACCGTCCCATCGCCGGAGCCACTGGCTCCGAGCCTCTTGCTCGGCGGCGTGTACTTTCCGCCGCCACCAGCGTCGCTCTTCGTCGGTGACTGATCTCCCATCGCTACACACCGCCGCCGATTCGCCTCCAGCCACAACCAGGCTCTGTATACCAAGTGTTGGATCGAAGGCGCGAGGCTACACAAGCGAGCGGTGGAGACGAACGAAGGAGAAAGGAAGACGAACACTGGTTTTTTTTGCGAGGCCCAACTGCTTGCCCCTTTTCTTTCTTTCTTCTCTTATTATGCGCTAACAGAACTGAAACGTAAAACCAGTTCAGAACTGGTAAGTCGGCCGTGCCATCCCACGTCCACCCGATTGTTGTGGTGTTGCCATCACACAAACATGCAGTCGTGCCATCCCACGATCCGCATGCGGTAGCCTAGCTATCTAACAGAAAGTCCACGTATACTACGCCAAGTCGTGAACAAACTCACGCTGCATGGCCCTATTATTCAGTTAGGAATCAACTACTTAGCACGTATCTACACGTTGCAGTCACGTGCATGTACGAGCTAACCTTCTGAACTAATGCATGAAGCTAATGACTAATGCAATATCTGAACCTGCCTTTGTAACAAGATTTGCACCAACACATAGCATATGAATGCACCCATTCCATCCGGACCAGAAAGAGGAAGAAAGCTCTGTGCGGAGTTAAGCTAGACAGATGAAAGCGTATGACTGGATTGAATGGATTTTTCTTGAAAGGATGATGCACCAAACGGGTTTCTCGCGGGCATGGGTTCAGATCATTATCTGCTGTGTTACTTCGGTGAAGTTTTCAGTTGAGCTGAATGGAGGTATTTCTGCAGCGTTCACACCCACCCCCGGCTTACATCAAGGAGACCCCCTATCACCTTATTTGTTTCTATTCTATCTGTAGGGTTTCTCGGTGTTGTTATACAAGGCTCAACAGGAAAATAGGATCTGGGGTGTCGAGTTGGGGGAGGGGGGACCCTTACATAATACGTACACCGCTTATTTGCAGATGACTATTATTCAATGTTTTAAATAGCAGGTTATGAAAAATAGCGGCGGGCCTCCAAATCAGCTATAGCGGATCTATAGCGGGCTAAAGCGGGCTATTTGTGAAGACAATCATTTAGCGGCACCTTGCTGAAAAGGCTATAGCGGGCTATAACGGAGCTATAGCCGGCTATTTAAAACTATGCTATTATTCCACTGAGGATACCATGGTGGAGCTGCATACTATTCATAATATTATGGGTATCTATGAGGAAGCATCAGGCCAAAAGGTTAACGCAATGGGAAGGGGTGGTGACCATGCATGGTTGGCTTGAAACAGGCTGTTGGTATCGGTAATGAAGCGCTCAATTAGCGCTATTTCATGCTCCCAATGGTGGCTGGCCACTCAAAAGACGGTTGTTTCAAATATGTGAGAGAACAATCTACTGCAAAATGGATGGATAGAAAGGCCAAGGGCTTTCTAATGCGAGCTGAGAGGTGTTAGTTAAATTAGTCCTTCAACCAACTCCTACGTATACCATGAGCTGCTTTCAATTCTCCAAAAGACATTGTGTCAGAACCTGACCACGATCTCCTCAAAATTTTCGCGGGGAGCGGAGCATAGTAAATGCAAAGTTCACTTGATCACATGGGATAAGATGTGTTTGAGCGAGAGAACAGAAGGGATGGGGTCCCATGATTACGATGCTTTTAACCAGGCGTCACTTGAAGTGCAAGCGTGACGCATTCTTTATTCATCAAACTCCCTTTGAGCACGCGTCTTAAAAGCCCATTATTTTCACAAGTCAGGTATTTTGAAAGCCTCTTGTCCAAAAAGCGCATTGTTTACCTGGCATGCCCGGGATCTGTTGCAAGGGCTTTTGTGGAGGATCAGTGACGATCAGTGTCTGCACAGATTGTTGGATCTCGAGCCAAGGTGCAACGAATGGGAGGAAAAGATAGAACCAAAGTTAATAAAATTGACG
>NC_057809.1:47684616-47692839 GCF_018294505.1 Triticum aestivum | reverse complement strand
CTTTTACAGTCGGTTGTGTGCTCTTTTCACCTTCATCTGCACCTTCCCAAACCTGTCTCTAATCCACATGAATGTATCATCTAGCACTACTCTATTTCCATCCTCTGAGAGCTTTCCAAGACTGATTATGTTACTGCATAAACTTGGTACAAAGTATACCTCGGTCAGATGCAGCAGCTCACCACTCTTGCATTCAACAAGGATTGAACCTTTTCCTTCAATAAGAGCTGTAGACCCACCTCCAAGCTTCACACGTTCACGGATGCTTTCATCTATCTCCTTGAATTTCAACCGTGAGCCTGTCATGTGGTTGCTAGCACCACTATCAAGCCACCATGCATCAGCTGATCCATCCATGCTCAACAAAGGCTTGATATTCTCCTCATTCAGCAGGAGGAACTCATTGCCTTTCTTCAGAAGCTCCACTCCCGGCCTGTTCATGCCGAGTGCCACCGGCGGCGGCGACGCAGCCGTCGACATCGCGGCCGCCGGCATCGTAATGGCAGCCCTCAAGGTCGCTAGCGGCGTTGCTGCCGCTGGTGTCGTTGAGGTAGTCCGCGTGCTTCCTTGTATGGATCCTGCAGTCGTCTTGTTCACGAGGGCATGCAGCACGCCATTCTCCTTGCAGAGCACGTGCTGCACGTCCAGCAGCTTGGCCTTCTCCTCACTTTCGTACACCAACAACTCTGCTTGTGTCTTGTACTCATCGGGCATGACATGCATCTTTGCATTTGCAGCGGCTAACTCACCACGTACGCTCGGCTCAGCCTCAGCCATGGCAGCCTCCAACTCGGTCACCGCAGCTAAGCGGCAAAGCACCTCATTCACCTTGATACCTTCTGGCTTGATGATGTCCGCGACCTTCTCCTCCGCCCCCGGTGCAAGCTCACATGCCACCGCCATCAGCAGCCTCGGCTCGTAGTCGACGTCGGTAGCTGCAAGGAGCGCCTTCTCTTTCTTCAATGCCTCACACTCGGACTTGAAGTGTTCTTTCTTCCCGCACTCGAAGCATGTAATCTTCGACTTGTCGAACTTGCCGCGGGGCTTTTTCTTGTCGTCATCTCGGCCGCGGCCACCGCCACGCCCGTCGCCGTCCTTGCCGCCGTTGCTGGAGCCCTCTCCTTTCTTCTTTTCTTCCCGGACCAGTGCCTCCAGCTGCGCGTGTGAGACCAGCATCAACTTCTCGCCGTCGTCACCACCACGGTCTTGGCGCCGCCAAGACTCGTTCTCCTCGAATGCCCGCAGCCGCACAATGGCCTTGGCGACCGACATCTTCTTGATGTCGCCCATTTTCTTGATCGTCCCGATTATCGGCAGGAAGCGATCCAGGACCGCCACGAACAGCAGCTTGACAACGGCGTGCTCCTGCAAGTTCTCGCCAAGCACTCAAATTTCTCCGACGAGCGCGGTGAGCCGGTGCCCGAATGCACCGACGTCTTCACCTCCTTCCATGGTCAGGCGCTCAAAACGCCTTATGAGGTGACTGATGCGTGCCTGCACAATGCGCTCATCACCGATACACATGGTGCGGATAGCCTCCCAAGCCTCCTTCGCCGACTCGTATTCCATGATCGACATCATCACATCGTCGGGAACCGACTGCGAAATAGCAGCCATGGCTCCCAAGTCCTTGGCCTCATCGACGTCTTCTCCGGTGATCACCGACCACACGCCCATTGGCTTGAGGATGATCTTCATCTTCGCCGCCCACAACTGATAATTGCTTTCAGTCAGCTAGGGGTACTGAATCGGCACTCTGACGCTCCTCATCGGCGCGGCCATGACAACCGTCCCATCGCCGGAGCCACTGGCTCCGAGCCTCTTGCTCGGCGGCGTGTACTTTCCGCCGCCACCAGCGTCGCTCTTCGTCGGTGACTGATCTCCCATCGCTACACACCGCCGCCGATTCGCCTCCAGCCACAACCAGGCTCTGTATACCAAGTGTTGGATCGAAGGCGCGAGGCTACACAAGCGAGCGGTGGAGACGAACGAAGGAGAAAGGAAGACGAACACTGGTTTTTTTTGCGAGGCCCAACTGCTTGCCCCTTTTCTTTCTTTCTTCTCTTATTATGCGCTAACAGAACTGAAACGTAAAACCAGTTCAGAACTGGTAAGTCGGCCGTGCCATCCCACGTCCACCCGATTGTTGTGGTGTTGCCATCACACAAACATGCAGTCGTGCCATCCCACGATCCGCATGCGGTAGCCTAGCTATCTAACAGAAAGTCCACGTATACTACGCCAAGTCGTGAACAAACTCACGCTGCATGGCCCTATTATTCAGTTAGGAATCAACTACTTAGCACGTATCTACACGTTGCAGTCACGTGCATGTACGAGCTAACCTTCTGAACTAATGCATGAAGCTAATGACTAATGCAATATCTGAACCTGCCTTTGTAACAAGATTTGCACCAACACATAGCATATGAATGCACCCATTCCATCCGGACCAGAAAGAGGAAGAAAGCTCTGTGCGGAGTTAAGCTAGACAGATGAAAGCGTATGACTGGATTGAATGGATATTTCTTGAAAGGATGATGCACCAAACGGGTTTCTCGCGGGCATGGGTTCAGATCATTATCTGCTGTGTTACTTCGGTGAAGTTTTCAGTTGAGCTGAATGGAGGTATTTCTGCAGCGTTCACACCCACCCCCGGCTTACATCAAGGAGACCCCCTATCACCTTATTTGTTTCTATTCTATCTATAGGGTTTCTCGGTGTTGTTATACAAGGCTCAACAGGAAAATAGGATCTGGGGTGTCGAGTTGGGGGAGGGGGGACCCTTACATAATACGTACACCGCTTATTTGCAGATGACTATTATTCAATGTTTTAAATAGCAGGTTATGAAAAATAGCGGCGGGCCTCCAAATCAGCTATAGCGGATCTATAGCGGGCTAAAGCGGGCTATTTGTGAAGACAATCATTTAGCGGCACCTTGCTGAAAAGGCTATAGCGGGCTATAACGGAGCTATAGCCGGCTATTTAAAACTATGCTATTATTCCACTGAGGATACCATGGTGGAGCTGCATACTATTCATAATATTATGGGTATCTATGAGGAAGCATCAGGCCAAAAGGTTAACGCAATGGGAAGGGGTGGTGACCATGCATGGTTGGCTTGAAACAGGCTGTTGGTATCGGTAATGAAGCGCTCAATTAGCGCTATTTCATGCTCCCAATGGTGGCTGGCCACTCAAAAGACGGTTGTTTCAAATATGTGAGAGAACAATCTACTGCAAAATGGATGGATAGAAAGGCCAAGGGCTTTCTAATGCGAGCTGAGAGGTGTTAGTTAAATTAGTCCTTCAACCAACTCCTACGTATACCATGAGCTGCTTTCAATTCTCCAAAAGACATTGTGTCAGAACCTGACCACGATCTCCTCAAAATTTTCGCGGGGAGCGGAGCATAGTAAATGCAAAGTTCACTTGATCACATGGGATAAGATGTGTTTGAGCGAGAGAACAGAAGGGATGGGGTCCCATGATTACGATGCTTTTAACCAGGCGTCACTTGAAGTGCAAGCGTGACGCATTCTTTATTCATCAAACTCCCTTTGAGCACGCGTCTTAAAAGCCCATTATTTTCACAAGTCAGGTATTTTGAAAGCCTCTTGTCCAAAAAGCGCATTGTTTACCTGGCATGCCCGGGATCTGTTGCAAGGGCTTTTGTGGAGGATCAGTGACGATCAGTGTCTGCACAGATTGTTGGATCTCGAGCCAAGGTGCAACGAATGGGAGGAAAAGATAGAACCAAAGTTAATAAAATTGACGATAAGTTGAGTTAAATGTATAGAACCACCACCTTTCACTGGTAGAAAAAGGGCCTATAGTCCCGGTTCGTAAGGGCCTTTAGTTCCGGTTCCTGAACCGGGATTAAAGTGTCGGTACTAATGCCCCGACCCTTTAGTCCCAGTTCAATCCAGAACCGGGACTGATGGCGCACGCAGCGACGAGGAGGAGGACGGCGACGACGCAAGCAGCGACGGGGACAAGGCCTGCGGCGGCGCGGGGCGACGGTGACGGGGAGCGGGCGACGACAGGCTCGATCGGGGCGGCGACGACGACGACGAACGGCCTGGGGGCGTCGGGGGCGAATGGGAGCGGTTGGCGAAATTTTCACAAGTGCTACCTTATATACGCAGAGCAATGGTCCCGGTTCGTGGCACGAACCGTGACCAATGCCCCCCTTTGGTCCCGGTTGGTGCCACGAACCGGGACCAAAGGCCAATTTTCAGCAGCCCAAAGGGCGGGAAGCGGCGGCCTTTGGTCCCGGTTGGTGGCACCAACCGGGACTAAAGGGGGGCTTTGGTCCCAGTTGGTGCCACGAATCGTGACCAATGCCCCCTTTAGTCCCGGTTGGTGCCACCAACCGGGACCAATGGCCTTGTGCTGCCCCGCGTCCAAAAGTTTAGTCCCACGTCGCTAGCTGAAGGGCGCCGGCACTTGTCTAATGCAGGCTTTCGGGCCTAAACTTGCTACTGCCTGTGGGCCTATTGGGCCTTCTGCGGGCCTGAATCCTGGCCCATGTTGGGTTTCTAGTCGTATTCAGGCCGTGGAGGCCTAGTAGGTGGCATTTTTTTTGGTTTTTTCTTTTTTATTTCTACATTTTTTTGGTTTTTTATTTTTTTATTTCTACTTAAAACTAAATACTTACAGTTTTTTAGTGATTTCTTTTTGCTTTTAGGTCATAAAAATTATAAACTTTCTGTTAGTGCCATTAGTTTTAAATTTTGAATAGTTTAAATTTGAATTTTTAAAAATTTGTGTGAATCACTAGTTTATGAATAACTTTACTATAAAAATAGAAGTTTTTTTTTGCTATTTATTTTTTATTTATACTTACAATTAAATACTTATAGTTTGATTTTAGGTCACAAAAAGTATATTGTTTTTGCTATTGAAGAATATTATAGTTTTATTTTAGTTGATCATAACATAATATTTTAATTGATTGTTTTTATTTTCATAAAAGTTTCATAGTTCATTCTGTTTGCTATTAATTCATTCTTTGAGCTAAATGACTCTGAAATTGGAAAGCATTTAAAAATGAACTCTGAAAAGGTTGAAAGTTGGCATGGTATCATCATTTCACCCACATAGCATGTTCCAAAAAGTAGAGAGGTGCTCGAGGTGCTCCAGGAGCAACACCTCGACCCGGGTCGGTGAGGCAGGAGGCAAGCCGACGGGGAGGTACCACGGGCACCGCGTGCACGATCATCACCTACCTCCTCACTGGCATGGCGGTCCTACTCGCCGTCCTTGGCGTGTTGAAGTGCCGGCAGCACGAGGAGGCGGCTGCCATGGCCAGCGGAAAGCTGTTGTTCGCGAAGAAGGGGTCTTGGAACATCAAGTCGTTGGGGTGGTTAGGATCCAAACCTGAGAAAGTGAGGAAGGAGGAAGAAGAAGACCAAGTCCAATCTGTCTATGTGGCATATTTTTTCTGCCAACTTAGCCAGACGGGTGTGGGTCTGGCCGATTAGTGACGTCAACAAACCACTTAGAATTTACCATTAGGCTAGCCATAGTGGGGGTAACTTAGGTAGTAACTTAACATATCCCAAGACAATTTTGCTTATGTGGCAAGTATTTAATGAGGAGAGAGGTACTTGGAGTAACATAATATTTTACTGTAACATAGCGTTGCCCGAGGTAAAATGAGTCTATAAGGCAATAAATGAAACAAACTATGACACTACTACTAAGGGTCTGTTTGATTCAAAGGATTTTCATAGGATCTTTGAAGGATTAGAATCCTTAGGAATTTTTCCTACGTTGGTTGTTTGATTCGTAGGATTGAATCTTGTAGGAACTTTTCCCAAGGATTCATTTGTACTACATTTTACAGGAATTCCAACATCCACTCCAACCTCTTGGAAGAACTCCTTTGTTTTTCCTGTGACACAATCAAACAAACTCAAATCCTATAGGGATCCAATGGACATGTCATTCCAATCCTACGTTTTCCATATTCCTGTGTTTTGGCAATCCTATGAATCAAAGAGGCCCTAAGATACTTTGCACTATGGGGGTAGTAACTTAGACTAGTGTCATGCATATGACACTAGTCTAAGTTACTCCCAACTATGACCAGCCTTAGTGTTTTTTGTCATTGTCAATTTATGTTCGGTGCAAAATTTCACGAAATGTAAAGTGATGGTATTCCACTAATTGTGATATGAATGTGGTGGTTCTATCCATTTAACTCTGATAAGTTGGACTACTTAGGCAAGGAATGGGATGTGGCAAAACTGTGGCGGGTCTTTCATGACTCGGTTGTTCAGGATATTCAAAAAATACCAATCGCTGGCATTGGAAGGGAGGACTATCTGGCATGGAATCACACAAAAAATGGCATATTCTCGCTTGGTCCGCCTATCACTTGTGCATGGATTTGAGGAGGATGAGAGCGGACAACCTAGAAAGCTCGTTGGTTGCTGAACATCAAGGATGGTTAGAACTCTGGGACACCAAAATGTGCCAGGCAAGGCCAAGATTCATACGTGGAGGCTCATTAGGAATGGATTAGCAGTGGGTGCCAAACTACAACGTTGAAAAATGAAAAAGGGTGTGCTATATGTGCGGTCTGCAGCGAAGAGATAGTTCTTCATCGCTTCGGGCCATGCCCTTTCGCCAAACACTTCTGGTTTCCCATCGATGCAGACATGGGTGAAGAAATTTTCCAACCCCGCCCTGAGTTCGTATATGATCATCCAGGCTTTAGGAACTACTACTCCGTCCCATAATGTAAGGCGTCTTTTAACACTATACTATTATGAAAAAACGTTTTACATTATGGGACGGAGAGGGTAGTTGTTTTGACTGGTTTGATAAAGCAAAAAATGCGGATAAGTTAGTCATGGTTATGACGCTATATCACATGTGGCTAGCTCGGAACGTGACGCGAGATGGCGAGGTTATTGAAACACCTGGGTGCTGATTGATCGTGTATCAGTGGCGATTCTGTGTACAATCTGTGGGGTCAGTTGACCCCATAACTTTTGGGAAAACCAGCATAAATTACTGTATAGTTACTGTACGCTATGAAGAAAATAATTCAAAAAATTAGCAATGACCAAACAGATTCATTCGGCTGGCTTTGCCACTGTCTTGTATGACGACTACTCGAGGAGTGGACGGAGGCCCATCGATCTCTCCCTGGTCGCTGTGCAGGGTGGGCGGCCGTTGGAGCCATGGCGTCGACCAGAACCAGGCTGGACTAAGGTGAATGTACATGGAGCTATACAGCGAAGTTGATGGCTCAGGTGGCGGCAGCGCGGTTGTTCACGACCCTCTTGATGTGTTCCTGGGAGTAGCATGTCATTTTTTGATGATCGCCGGCAACTCAGTTCACGCAGAGCTATTGGCGTGCAAAAGAGAGGTTCAGCTCGTGCTCGAGGTTGGCGTGATGGACAACCAGGGGGTGGCTCAATCGCTGGCGCAACAAGAGATCCACAGGTCCAGGTTTGCCCCCTCGTTGAAGAGATTAGAGAGCTACTAGCCATGGTGTGTTGGGCTAGAAGAACAGCCAATTGGGCTGCTCACAGTCATACTTGTTAGAAGGGAGAGAGAGGATTGATGAAATAATTCGTTGTATTGCTTGAGCCTCGTGGGCATATATATATATATATATATATAGGAGTACAATCATCTACTTGAAGTACAAGACAAGCCAGAACAAATCCTAGTCTATCTCGTCTTTCCTAATAAACATTATACTCAACATCCCCCGCAGTCACAACGGTAGCGACGCAGACGGTGAGACTGGAGAAGAATCCGAAGGCAAGCCGACGGACACCCCCCTCCCCCCACAGTCGTAACGGTCGACGCATCGCGGAGTCGTGACTGGAGTGGCAACCGACGAAGTTGCTCAAGCAAGGCGGTAGCCCTTTGTGCCGTTTGTCGATATAGCCGAGAGCGTGCGTGGTGGAGCCGTGGTCGAGGTAGCCGTGCGAAGAATGCCGTGGTCGATGTCGACTCGGGGTGGCCGGTGTCGGGGTGGGCGATGTCGAGTCGATGCCGGGTCGAGGTAGTCGCCGTGGAGCCGCGGGCGCAAGGAGGCACCGAGTTAGCATGAACGCATTGGTGTCGAAGTAGTGGTGCGCCGGGAAGAAGATGTTGTTGACGATGCATCGCGGCGTGTTTGCCAAACCCGGGGACACATCATAGACGAAGGCACGCACCGGTGTGGCCAGCACCGGACAGGGGCAGAGCCAG
>NC_057809.1:47684282-47684606 GCF_018294505.1 Triticum aestivum | reverse complement strand
ATATATATATATATATATATATATATATATATATATATATATATATATATATATATATATAGGAGTACAATCATCTACTTGGAGTACAAGACAAGCCAGAACAAATCCTAGTCTATCTCGTCTTTCCTAATAAACATTATACTCAACATCCCCCGCAGTCACAACGGTAGCGACGCAGACGGTGAGACTGGAGAAGAATCCGAAGGCAAGCCGACGGACACCCCCCTCCCCCCACAGTCGTAACGGTCGACGCATCGCGGAGTCGTGACTGGAGTGGCAACCGACGAAGTTGCTCAAGCAAGGCGGTAGCCCTTTGTGCCGTTT
>NC_057809.1:47682859-47684272 GCF_018294505.1 Triticum aestivum | reverse complement strand
TGCGCCGGGAAGAAGATGTTGTTGACGATGCATCGCGGCGTGTTTGCCAAACCCGGGGACACATCATAGACGAAGGCACGCACCGGTGTGGCCAGCACCGGACAGGGGCAGAGCCAGAATTTAAACATAGGGGGGGGGGGGCGAAAAGACAAGAACCAACCGTCATGTAACAATATACATACCAATATATATATTCTACCAATGTAGTGTTGTTACATGTCTAATTTTCCTAACATATATTAACACAACATTAGTATAATTTGTCTAAGATCTATAAACATGCATCATAAAATTGTGACATGATACAAGTTTATATTCTGACATATTGTTAAACTGTCTTTTCAGATTTTGGTTTGCATTTACCTGTAATAATGTACTCGAGTTAATAATGTCCTAAAATCTTAATTTATCTTCAGTTTAAACTAGAAAAGTACCGCTAAACAAAAGCAAATGATACGTTAGATCTATTTCTTTCAACTGTCTACATAAAATTAGCATGTCTACATAAAATTAGCATGTAGTATTACTGAGTTATTAGACACTAGTTGCATCATACGAAAGTAGATAGCTATAAATATGTACCTTGAAAAAAAGATCCGGGACCGGGAGAGTTCACTGAACAAGTACAGGCGTGCAGAAAACCGGTGATACGAATGCGGCCGTTGCAGCATCACTGCGTGTGAGGATTGAAATGATTATATGTACTCGCTGGACACCAGTCTCTAGTATGCAGTATCCTAGCGTCGTCTGGCCGTGTGCTTGTTCTGTTGTTGTGGATCTCGTCATGGCGGCAGGCGGCGGCGGCAAGCGCCCTAGACGGCGATACCTAGTAGCGAGACGCAGGAATACGCCGATGGATCTGATTGATTTTTTTTAGGCAAATCTGATTGATACGTGTGCACAGCCGGCAAAACAACCACACATGTGCGAGGCCGCAATGGCTTATGGGTAACATGGGCTGGGCTTCCTTATTTTTAGGCGTTGATAAAGCAAGCATTGGGCTAATTAAGTTAATTACTTCCGGCCATTAGCACATCTGCAGTAAAATAACTAGTACAGCCCGCTGCAAATCCATGGGGGTGGCGAGCGATTGGCAGGGGTCTAGCCCCTGCTCGCCCCCTGTCTCCGCCCCTGGCACCGGACATGCATAGACGGACGAAGACGAAATTGACGAAGCGTCACACCAGGCTTGCCAGGCCCGGGGACACGTCGTGGACGAAGGCACACATCGGTGTTGCCAGCACCGGGCATGCATAGACGAGGACCTGCATAAGTTGTACGCCATGTCGGAGGAGTCGGAGAGGCCAGCAGAGAAGGACTCGACGACGGTTGCGGCGTCAATCAGCGTGGGGCCGATGTCGCCTGCGGTTGTAGGAGTAGACGAAGTGGTTGGGGTAGATGATGGCGACGCTG
>NC_057809.1:47682214-47682849 GCF_018294505.1 Triticum aestivum | reverse complement strand
ATATATATATATATATATATATATATATATATATATATATATATATATATATATATATATAGGAGTACAATCATCTACTTGGAGTACAAGACAAGCCAGAACAAATCCTAGTCTATCTCGTCTTTCCTAATAAACATTATACTCAACATCCCCCGCAGTCACAACGGTAGCGACGCAGACGGTGAGACTGGAGAAGAATCCGAAGGCAAGCCGACGGACACCCCCCTCCCCCCACAGTCGTAACGGTCGACGCATCGCGGAGTCGTGACTGGAGTGGCAACCGACGAAGTTGCTCAAGCAAGGCGGTAGCCCTTTGTGCCGTTTCTCGATATAGCCGAGAGCGTGCGTGGTGGAGCCGTGGTCGAGGTAGCCGTGCGAAGAATGCCGTGGTCGATGTCGACTCGGGGTGGCCGGTGTCGGGGTGGGCGATGTCGAGTCGATGCCGGGTCGAGGTAGTCGCCGTGGAGCCGCGGGCGCAAGGAGGCACCGAGTTAGCATGAACGCATTGGTGCCGAAGTAGTGGTGCGCCGGGAAGAAGATGTTGTTGACGATGCATCGCGGCGTGTTTGCCAAACCCGGGGACACATCATAGACGAAGGCACGCACCGGTGTGGCCAGCACCGGACAGGGGCAGA
>NC_057809.1:47674037-47682204 GCF_018294505.1 Triticum aestivum | reverse complement strand
AATTTTCCTAACATATATTAACACAACATTAGTATAATTTGTCTAAGATCTATAAACATGCATCATAAAATTGTGACATGATACAAGTTTATATTCTGACATATTGTTAAACTGTCTTTTCAGATTTTGGTTTGCATTTACCTGTAATAATGTACTCGAGTTAATAATGTCCTAAAATCTTAATTTATCTTCAGTTTAAACTAGAAAAGTACCGCTAAACAAAAGCAAATGATACGTTAGATCTATTTCTTTCAACTGTCTACATAAAATTAGCATGTCTACATAAAATTAGCATGTAGTATTACTGAGTTATTAGACACTAGTTGCATCATACGAAAGTAGATAGCTATAAATATGTACCTTGAAAAAAAGATCCGGGACCGGGAGAGTTCACTGAACAAGTACAGGCGTGCAGAAAACCGGTGATACGAATGCGGCCGTTGCAGCATCACTGCGTGTGAGGATTGAAATGATTATATGTACTCGCTGGACACCAGTCTCTAGTATGCAGTATCCTAGCGTCGTCTGGCCGTGTGCTTGTTCTGTTGTTGTGGATCTCGTCATGGCGGCAGGCGGCGGCGGCAAGCGCCCTAGACGGCGATACCTAGTAGCGAGACGCAGGAATACGCCGATGGATCTGATTGATTTTTTTTAGGCAAATCTGATTGATACGTGTGCACAGCCGGCAAAACAACCACACATGTGCGAGGCCGCAATGGCTTATGGGTAACATGGGCTGGGCTTCCTTATTTTTAGGCGTTGATAAAGCAAGCATTGGGCTAATTAAGTTAATTACTTCCGGCCATTAGCACATCTGCAGTAAAATAACTAGTACAGCCCGCTGCAAATCCATGGGGGTGGCGAGCGATTGGCAGGGGTCTAGCCCCTGCTCGCCCCCTGTCTCCGCCCCTGGCACCGGACATGCATAGACGGACGAAGACGAAATTGACGAAGCGTCACACCAGGCTTGCCAGGCCCGGGGACACGTCGTGGACGAAGGCACACATCGGTGTTGCCAGCACCGGGCATGCATAGACGAGGACCTGCATAAGTTGTACGCCATGTCGGAGGAGTCGGAGAGGCCAGCAGAGAAGGACTCGACGACGGTTGCGGCGTCAATCAGCGTGGGGCCGATGTCGCCTGCGGTTGTAGGAGTAGACGAAGTGGTTGGGGTAGATGATGGCGACGCTGACGATGGGCCGGTGCTGGACAAAGACGAAGAAGGTGGACAGGCGGCGGCTATCTGCATAGCGGCGGCTATCTGCGTAGCGGCGGCGGCTAGGTTAGGAGCGCGGCGGTGGTGCTCGAAGTAGGCTAAGAACCCGACAGCATGACGAAGACCGGCGCGGATGGTGGCGTTCCCGCGCCAAGGGAGGCGGCACGACGCATACCACGGGAAGTCAACGCGCGTGGACGACGAAGTGGACCGTGGGCCGACGCGCTACGGCCCGAAGGGGCGACGCAACGGCGGCGGGCAGGACAGGGTGACGGCGGGAAGACCTCGGGGCGGCGGCAGGGACAGCGAGCCGCGGCACGACAGCCCGAAGGGGCGGCGCGGCGGAGGAGCGCGGGTAGGTGCAACCGCAGGGACAACCTCTGGACGGCGGCGTGAACCGCGTGCCACGCTCGCTACGGCCCGACGAGGTGACGCAGTGGCAGCGCGAGGGTCGGTGCTTCCACGGGGACGACCTGGACCGAACGGCCTCAGGGCGGCGGTGGACCGCGGGCCGCGGAACTACTCCCCGAAGGGGCGACGCAGCGGTGACGCGGGTCGGTGCAACTGGGAGAAGAACCACGGGGCGGCGGCGCCGCGGCCCGACGGGGCGACGCAATGGCTGCCCATTGCTCGATCGGTAGAGGGGCGCGCTGAACTCGGGACGGTCTTCACGGGGCCTGCGGAGGCGCGCGCAACCCGACGGGCCAGGTCGGTCGCACGGCGTAGATGACGCGGATCGCGGCGGCGGGCGAGTGATCAATCTGATCGCGCGCAAGGTCGGGGACGTCGCTCGGTGGAGGCGCGGTGGCGGCGGAGTCCAAGATGAAGCCGGCGGCGGCAGGCGGCAGGGCGGCTATGATTGACCGCAGCATGGCGCGAGGCCGCCGGGTCGGGGTGATGCAGGAGTCCCGATCGAAGCAGGGCGTGGACGGCCGACGTAGATCGACAAACGGCCGTCACGCAAACGGCGGCAGTGAAGGACCGCCGCATGAGGAAGCCGCCGGGTTGGTGAAGAAGCCGGCCAATCGCGCCGCTGTTGGAGTAGAGGCGCACGGGGTCGACGGCGGTAGTGGGCGACGCAAACCGGATCACATAGACCGAAAAACAAAAAAGAAGATACCGATCAAAGAGACCGGTGAGAAGGAGAAAACCCGTATCAAAGGATCGGGAAAAAAGACTCTCTAGGGCAGCCGGCCAACACGGCCGGTGGACGAACCCAAGATACGGGCGGCGCGGCCCCCGACGGCGGTCATGGAGGCCGACCACCCCGGGGGCGGCACGCGGGTGCGGATGCGGCGACGGCTAGGGTTTAGGTCGACTTGCGATATATACCATATTAGAAGGGAGAGAAAGGATTGGTGGAATAATTCGTTGTATTGCTTGAGCCTCGTGGACATATATATATAGGAGTACAATCATCTACTTAAAGTACAAGACAAGCCAGAACAAATCCTAGTCTATCTCATCTTTCCTAATAAACATTATACTCAACAATACCTAGCCAAGGAAGGCTACTTAGAAGGCTGCTTAAACAAACTTCGTAAAACTTGGTTACGTGTTTCTCCGGTTTGTATTCGCATTATTGCGGCAAACTCACAGTGAATTAAGCAATGAATAGCAGCATTTTCCCTAAAATAAAGGCACCACAACAGCCAACAATACCACTTCCAAGTGATAAATGGTTCAAAGTAAACCGGCATATACAGCGGAGGAACTGGATTACAGTCCCACACTTCTCTCCTCGTCAAGACATGATTCAGATAGGATTATCCATCACTTTTCCCACACGCTTAATCCTTCTTAATGGTATTAGCAGTATCTCTCTTGTACATGCCACGAGTATATGCTTCCGATAATTGTCGTCCGGAAAACCTTTTCCGTTGTGCTACTAGTTTCACAACATTCTTGATGATTCTTTCATCCCTATGGGAAAGAGATGTGTAGAATGTTATCAATTCCATTGAGAGGTTCATAATCTCAAGCCAGTTT
Organism: Triticum aestivum; assembly: GCF_018294505.1. Classification (NCBI taxonomy): domain Eukaryota; kingdom Viridiplantae; phylum Streptophyta; class Magnoliopsida; order Poales; family Poaceae; genus Triticum; species Triticum aestivum. The sequence continues at coordinate 47,678,999 of NC_057809.1, read as the reverse complement.
TATGTAAGAGTGTGTATGGTGAGGGTACCCCATACGCACTGATACAGATATTGAAAACAGATTATCGAGTAGTATACTCCAACACTATTTTCCGATCCTTAGCCCAATAGAACGTTGTTAGTAAAATTTCATTTCAGTAAATTTCAGATGTACTAAAATGATGAACATTGTAACATTCCTTCCCCCAGGCTGTTCAGGATCATCGGCGGAACTTTAGTCTGCCCCTAGAAAATTACAAAACCGTCTTCCCAGTCTGAAATTCACAGTAAATATTCCGGTTTTACAAGCAAAAAAGATGGTTTGAACTACTACTTATCTAGTATAGTGTAGTAGTAGTAGTAATGTTGAAAACAGGTTAAGTTAGTATACTTGCAACACTATTTTCAGGTCCTTATCCTAATAGGACGATGTTAGCAAAATCAAACTTTACTAACAGATCAACTCAGAGGCAACCATAGCATGTTCCAGTGGCAGTCTAGAGACATGATGCACCTATAAAATTATGGAAATGTTGCCCTCTAGAGTAACATAGGGGCTTAACCTACAAGTTGACCTTGCCCTAAGCATCGAAGTAATGTCACACGTACACGAAAATTCAAATCAGGAAATAACCTTCAGATATTTATGTATATAACTTAAAAGCAATCAAGTTTCCAACACATGCGTGTGTTTCTAAACCACCTTAGGCAGAACAAAGTCACAAATTCACAAGGTAAGAGAGTCACCAGGTGCCTCCCAGTTACAAACCATTTGAACTTCTCCGCAGCTTTTGCAATTTTAACAGGGGCAAGCTCATAAGTACCGGAATTACAGAAGAATTTTAGACTAGAAATTGAGCGGATTCATCTAAAAGACGATGTAGTCTTGGGCATCAACTTCGTCTTCAAGATGAGCACAAGACACTAGACAGTGCTCTCCGAAGGGGTCAGCCACAGACAAATCATGGACATGCTTATCGTACCCAGTACGTTGATATTCACTCCTGAATTCAACCTGAGCATCTTGAGAAGCTCTCATTTCCACTTGTAGCATACTGCGGTAATAAGCCACCGATATAGTGTTGGACTCACCAAATACTTCAAAATCAATTTTGTTTAGTGCTCTGGCACTCACAAGAAAGAACCTCGCAAAGTTAACCTGTTTCTCATAGCCTATGAATATCTTAAACACCACTGTTTTAAGATGGGTCTGAAAGCATTCAACTTGATGTGGTGGGTCATACTGAGGCTCATTTTTCTTATTCTCCTCTGTGTGTCTGCCAAACTGCAAATGGAAATAAGAGGCATATGTTAAAGCTCTAGCAAATGTGATACAAAATACTAGCTATAAGGATGCACATCACTGGTAGAAAAAGAGGCTTCCGTCCAGCCCCATTAGTCGCGAAACTGTAGGAACCGCGACTAATGAAGTCTTTAGTCGCGGTTCGGCAGACGAACCGCGACCAAAGGCCTGGGCCCAGGGCGCTCGGTGGCCAGCTGGTGCACGTGAGGGGCTTTAGTCGCGGTTGGCCAGGCCAACCGCGACTAAAGGTGCCCAAAGGCCTTTAGTCGCGGTTGGCCTCGGTTGGCCAGGCCAACCGCGACTAAAGCTCCTCCCCTATATATACCAGTTCAGCACACTCACTTAGCCATTTGGTGCCACTTCTCTTCACAAGCTTCACAAGGGGGTGTAGGTTTGCTTTTGGTTCCTCTTATGCACATAAGGTGTTTGATGAAATGCCCCAAGAGCGTGAAACAAACATGATATGAAGTGTTGGAGCCACACTTGAGGTTCCTCGTTTAATTTTTCCTCCTCGATCGCGGTTAGCAACTTGAACCTTTAATGCATGTGTGTCATTGATAAAATATGCATGTGTGTTGTTCATTGTTTAATTTCTATTGTTTATAGCTAGTTAGTTTAACAAATGCATGATGGTTAATTATATATTTTATATTATAATAATGCAGATGAATCGGCAATGGATGTACGGTAACCGACTCTCCCGCGAGTTCACTACGGGTTTGAAAGATTTCCTCGTAGTGGCTAATGCGAACAAGCAGAAAGGTTTTGTTATCTGTCCATGTGTTGACTGTAAGAATCAGAAGGGTTACTCTTCCTCAAGAGAAGTTCACCTGCACCTGCTTCGGCACGGTTTCATGCCAAGCTATAATTGTTGGACCAAGCATGGAGAAAGAGGGGTTATAATGAAAGAAGATGAAGAAGGGGATGATTTCATCGATGAAAGCTATCTTGCTCATTTCGGTGATACTTTCATGGAGGATGCTGAAGGTGAAGGGGAAGGTGAAGGGGAAGGTGAAGGTGAAGAAGAGGCACGTGATGAGACCGTTGATGATCTTGGTCGGACCATTGCTGATGCACGGAGACGCTGCGAAACTGAAAAGGAGAGGGAGAATTTGGATCGCATGTTAGAGGATCACAGAAAGTCGTTGTACCCCGGATGAGATGATGGTCTGAAAAAGCTGGGCTGCACACTGGATTTGCTGAAATGGAAGGCACAGGCAGGTGTAGCTGACTCGGCATTTGAAAACTTACTGAAAATGTTGAAGAATATGTTTCCAAAGAATAACGAGTTGCCCGCCAGTACGTACGAAGCAAAGAAGGTTGTCTGCCCTCTAGGTTTAGAGGTTCTGAAGATACATGCATGCATCAACGGCTGCATCCTCTACCGCGGTGAATACGAGAATTTGAATGAATGCCCGGTATGCATTGCATTGCGTTATAAGATCAGAGGCGATGACCCTGGTGACGATGTTGAGGGCGAGAAACCCAGGAAGAGGGTTCCCGCCAAGGTGATGTGGTATGCTCCTATAATACCACGGTTGAAACGTCTGTTCAGGAACAAAGAGCATGCCAAGTTGTTGCGATGGCACAAAGAGGACCGTAAGTCGGACGGGGAGTTGAGACACACCGCAGATGGAACGCAATGGAGAAAGATCGACAGAGAGTTCAAAGATTTTGCAGCTGACACAAGGAACATAAGATTTGGTCTAAGTACAGATGGCATGAATCCTTTTGGCGAGCAGAGCTCCAGCCATAGCACCTGGCCCGTGACTCTATGCATCTACAACCTTCCTCCTTGGTTGTGCATGAAGCAGAAGTTCATTATGATGCCAGTGCTCATCCAAGGTCCGAAGCAACCCGGCAACGACATCGATGTGTACCTAAGGCCATTAGTTGATGAACTTTTACAGCTGTGGGGCAGACCTGGTGTCCGTGTGTGGGATGAGCACAAAGAAGAGGAATTTGACCTACGAGTGTTGCTTTTCGTAACCATCAATGATTGGCCTGCTCTTAGTAACCTTTCGGGACTGTCAAATAAGGGATACAATGCATGCACGCACTGCTTACATGAGACTGAAAGTGTACATTTGCCAAATTGTAAGAAGAACGTGTACCTTGGGCATCGTTGATTTCTTCCGAAAATTCATCCAGTAAGAAAGAAAGGCAAGCATTACAACGGCAAGGCAGATCACCGGCCGAAGCCTGCGGAACGCACTGGTGCTGAGGTATTTGATATGGTCAAGGATTTGAAAGTCATCTTTGGAAAGGGTCCTAGCGGACAATCAGTTCCGAAGGGAGCTGACGGGCACGCAGCCATGTGGAAGAAGAAATCTATATTCTGGGAGCTAGAATATTGGAAAGTCCTAGAAGTCCGCTCTGCAATCGACGTGATGCACGTTACGAAGAATATTTGCGTGAACCTCCTAAGCTTCTTGGGCGTGTATGGGAAGACAAATGATACAAAGGAAGCACGGCAGGACCAGCAACGTTTGAAAGACCCTGATGACCGACATCCGGAATGGTTTCAAGGTCGTGCCAGCTTTGAATGCCTGAGCAGTATGAAGGCCCCGTCTGGATTCTCGTCCAATATAAAGGGAATAATAAACATGGCGGAGAAAAAGTTCCAAAACCTGAAGTCTCACGACTGCCACGTGATTATGACGCAATTGCTTCCGATTGCTTTGAGGGGGCTCCTGCCGGAAAATGTTCGAGTAGCCATTGTGAAGCTATGTGCATTCCTCAATGCAATCTCTCAGAAGGTAATCAATCCAGAAGTTCTACACGGTTACAGAACGATGTGATCCAATGTCTTGTCAGTTTCGAGTTGGTGTTCCCGCCATCCTTCTTCAATATTATGACGCACCTCTTGGTTCACCTAGTCGAAGAGATTTTCATTCTCGGTCCTGTATTTCTACACAATATGTTCCCCTTCGAGAGGTTCATGGGAGTATTAAAGAAATATGTTCGTAACCGTGCTAGGCCAGAAGGAAGCATCGCCAAGGGCTATGGAAATGAGGAGGTAATTGAGTTTTGTGTTGACTTTGTTCCTGACCTTAAGCCGATTGGTCTTCCTCGATCGCGGCACGAGGGGAGACTAAGTGGAAAAGGCACGATCGGAAGGAAATCAACGATATGTATGGACGGCCATTCTCTGACTCAAGCACACCACACTGTACTGACCAATTCCATCTTGGTGGCTCCGTACTTTGAGAAACACAAGAATATTTTATGCTCGGACAACCCGGGGAAGCCTGAATCCTGGATTAGGAAGGCCCACATGGAGACTTTCGGCAGTTGGTTGAGAAAACATTTAATGAATGACAATGATGTTGTAGATCAGCTGTACATGTTGGCCAAGACACCATCTTCGACTATAACGACTTTCCAAGGGTACGAGATAAATGGGAATACATTTTACACGACCGCCCAAGATAAAAAGAGCACCAACCAAAACAGTGGTGTCCGCTTTGATGCAGCAACCGAGAATGGGCAAAAGGTCACATATTATGGTTACATAGAGGAGATATGGGAACTTGACTATGGACCCTCCTTTAAGGTCCCTTTGTTCCGGTGCAAATGGTTCAAGCTAACAGGAGGTGGGGTAAAGGTGGACCAGCAATACGAAATGACAATGGTGGATTTCAACAATCTTGGTTACCTTGACGAACCATTCGTCCTAGC
>NC_057809.1:47668348-47672816 GCF_018294505.1 Triticum aestivum | reverse complement strand
CCGTAAAATTTGATAATTAACAAAAAAAACGTATATAAAACTTGATAATTAACAACAAAAAAAGTAAAACTTGATAATCAATATATACAACGACCCCGCGCGTCAATGTACAACGATCCCGCTTTAAAAAAATGTACACGACCCCGCGCATATACGGAGAGGGGGCGGCGAGGGGGGCGGCGATGCGCGCGGTGTTTTTTTTGGGATCGAGAGGGGGCGGCGAGGGTTATACATGTGTGTTGTCCTCGCCTCCCTCTCCGTGACGCCGTCGTCTGCCGCCCCGTCTCGCGCTCTACCGCGACACCCTCTCCCACCCCTTCCTCGCCCCCTCCTTTTGCCACCGCCCTTTCGCCACCGCCACCGCCACCGCCCCCCTTCTTCACTTAATTAATTTGTTTTTACTACATGTTTTCAGGACTGACCTAATGGCGGACGATAGAGCTGACCCGATTATGGACAACTATGATCCGGATGGTGAAGCACATATGTTCGGCATCATAAACGGCGATATTCTATATGTGCCGACCGGACAAGAAGAAGATGATATCTCTTCTTATCTGAACCTTGACGGTGAAGATGAAGGGCGCCGTCAGCAAGATGATGCCGAACAAAGGTCGACAAACGACGATCTTCAAATGGAAGTAGCAACCACCTCCGGCGCCGAGGTATATATATACATTGAGCCTCTGGTGATACAAACTAACTGATTTGAATAAATATGTGTGTACTAACGCGCGCGACTCTCTTTCTTATTTTAGCCCTCGGCCGGATCGTCGAAACAATCGAGTACGTCGTCAAAGCATGGCGCAACCAAGACGATGAAACAAGGAGAAACATGCACCATCGAGGTTGTCGACAGTGCAACCGGCAGGCCGCTGGAGCCCCGCAAGAATGCCACCAAGTTTATCAGCCAATGCGGAGCCGTTGTTAGAGACAACGTCTCGATCACCATCCAGGAGTGGAATAAGCCAAAGAAGGCACGAATTGCTGGTTTCACTTTTGTCGATAAGAGAACAAAAAAAGATTGCTTCAAGAAGCTTATGGAACATTTCGTTCTACCTCCGGAATACAACAAATTCGATGAGGAGGGTAACAAGATTGAGGAAAACAAGGAGAGGAGGAGGCTAGTCAAACAGTTCGCTCTTCATAAGATGGCCGACGCATTCCTGAAATTCAAGCAAAATCTAGCCCATGACTTTGTCAAGCAGAACAAGACTCCGGATTTCAAAGGACAATATGAGAAACTGAAACATGATTGGCCAGAATTTGTGAAGCAAAAGAAATCGGAGCAGTTCATTCAAATATCGAAAAAATAAGGAAAATGCGGCTAAGAAGGAGTACAATCATATTATGGGGCCAGGAGGGTATCGCCTTTGGGAGCCTAGGTGGGAGAAGATGGAGAACGAGCTGAGGGTGCGAGGAATCCGTCCAGGTACGGAGGGATGGGACCCAAGGGCCAAAAGCTGGTGGTACGGGCATGGGGGAACGCTGAAGCCGGAGACAGGGGAGTGTGTTTACCGGTGCAAAATAATTAAACCCACCCAAGCCCTTATTGACGCAATGAGGGATGCTCAAGAGGGGAAGATCAAGTTCAACAGAGAGAACGACGCGCTGACAAAAGCCCTCGGGAATCCTGAACACGGAGGACGTGTACGAGGCATGGGGCACATTCCGTGGAAAATAGGGTTCCCCCAGAACAATGACCCGTACGGTTACAGAAGCCGTAAGAGAAAGATGGATCGGGAAGCAGATGTTGTGGCGCGGTTGGCATCGGAAATGGATGTGATGAAGAAAACCGTGAGTGTACTAGTAGCCGAAAGAGATGCAGCTCGGGCGCAGCATGAAGATCATCCAGCGGATCTCGGAAGCCAGCAGCGGAGAAGCAGCGTGGCTTCCACGGAGGCCCCACCGGCTGGTGCAGATGCACCGACGATCGAAATTACTGCACCGGAGCCTCTGGTGGTCGAAATTACTGCACCGGAGCCTCCTCGCTACCCCGTGGACGATATAAAGGAGATGAAAGAATGCCATCTGTATTATCCTATCGGGAACATGTCCATGAAGGTAGCCATCGGCAGTGCTTTACCATGTTTACCTGGAGCACTCCACCACAACAACCCCATTCAAGATGGCTATGCTCGTGTCACGGTGGAGGACATAGTCCAAGGGTTTGAGGACCTGGAGATTGACATTGCTACACCTGAAGGGGAGAAAAGACTTGGAGATGTCAAGCGCCATTTCATTCTATGGCAAAAGAAGTTTATCAAGTTTCCAGGCGAGGCGCCAAGGACAACAAGTCCACCCCCCTACAGTGGTGGTGGTGGCGGTGGCGGTGGTGGTGGTGGTGATGGTGGTGGCGCTTCACCTACACCTCCGTCACGTCAGCCGACGCCCCCCAGTCCACAACGTCCGGCGGGTGGTCAGACGCCGCCCCCCAGTCCTCATCCGGCGGGTGATCAGTCGCCGCCCCCCAATCCACCTCCGGCAAAGAAGCAGAAACAGTCCTGGATTATTAACCCGGACCCTTATGTACCTAAGACCACAAAGGTACTGGAGCCATCACTCAAGCCTCTCCCCACAAGGCCTTGGGAACGTAGTGCCGAGGAAACTGCCGCGGCCGCGGCTGCTGATCATGAGAAATGGAAGGCGGACTGCAAGAAGAAAAGAGAGCCCGAGCCCAAGCCAGTATTTTCTGATGAGCAAAAGAAGTGGGCTAAGTCATTTTTGAGCACACCGTCCCAAGCCGCGAAGAATTTGCCTCACGACTATGCACGTGAACTTCGTAGGCAGGCACTCATGTTGAATGAGAAGAAAGAGCGGGCGGAGAACCAGGAGAATAAAGCCTTGGAGGAGGCCGAGAAAACGGAATTAGAAAGTAAAAAAAAACGGGAAACGAGTTGCCCAGCTCGGGGAACAAAGTAAACAATCGATTGCCCCGCTTATAGTGAAAGCCGCCGGTCCGGATGACCCCGATATCATAGCAGCTGCGGCAGCACATGGATTGACTGTAACGAGTGCCAGAGAACAAGCGGCCAACTTAGGTATTACTCTTCGTGAACTGTTAGGCCTTGATGAGGCGCCAGTGAAGGAGGTAGTAATTACATATGTGAAGAATGGGCCTCTCGTCGAGCCTGCACAGGAAGAGGATCTACCTCCACAAATGAAAGGTCTGCTGAAATGGTAGAAGGGTTACATAAAAAATAAAAACGCCAAAGAATATATTTATGCGGAAGTTAGATATGAGCATCACTTCAAACATTACTATGTACAAATTCATCTGAGTGAATTGTTCCAGCTTTTCAATCTGCGCGAGCTCGACAAATCTATCATCAGTTGCTACGTTCTGTAAGTGATTTATTTCTACCCCATCTCGTTCATATTGCCTGCACTATACATATGTCCTAACTATATTGTTGTGTCCGCTATTATACATGCAGAATGAAGATTAAGGAATGCAGAGTAAGGAACATCCATGATGTTGGGTTCATTGACCCACACATCGTTAATGGATATGTGTTGGAGCATCACCCCGCCGACATGGAGGCAGACCTGTGGCAGTTTCTTACAAAGCAGGAACTCAAAAGTGATATTCTATTTCCTTACCATTTTGGGTGAGTGTTTCTGTCTTGAGCACATTCTCTTTTGTTTACTCCATGCATGGTATGTGGCCGGCTAATCGATGAGTTATGCATGACGTACTGTGCATGTATCGTGTCCGCAGGTTCCACTGGATTCTGCTAGTAATTAAAGTTGACACCTCAGAATGTCTCGTCCACGACTCTCTGAATATGGATCCAAAGCTTTGGGGCGGCATGAGAAGAATGCTGCAGAAGTAATTATTTTCATTCATTTGCGCTCTATATCGATCGGCCTATTTCATTCATTTCCTAATATCAAGTAACTAATAACTCTCTTGTTCATTTAATTTTCTTTGCCTCGTAGGGTTTGGAGACGGTTCGTAGATACAAAGGTCGGTGAATTCAAAAAAGAGCTAGAATTCAAAAGGTCAAAGGCTAAGAATGGTGGGGATATTCAGCCAGCGGGGACCAATCTATGTGGATACTATGTCTGTGAGATGATCCGGAGATACACCTCTGAGCGAGTTCCGAGTGATACCAATGCTCAGAGGAATAACCTCCGGATGATGCTTAGTCCAGAAGCTCGCTTCCGACCACTTCAAGAGGTACTAGCTGGATGGTTCAGGAGGGAAGTCCTCCATCCTAAAGGAGAACACCATTACGAGGACGTAGAACTTTATATGCATTAAATTATGTATGGAAACTTGTTCAAAATTGTATATGGTCATCCGATGATATTGAATATATATTGTATATTCCTCTTGAATTCTTTTTGGTTCTAATTTCAAATTTGTTTGAAATTGTACATTCATATGCATGTATGTAGTACCGTAGAATATGTGAAACTCCTTCAAAATTAAAATAAAGCACAAAAAAAATAAAACAATACA
>NC_057809.1:47647633-47668197 GCF_018294505.1 Triticum aestivum | reverse complement strand
AGCACAAAAAAAATAAAACAGAAAACAGATTTAGGGGGGGGGGGGCTAAAACCCTAAACCTGCGGCGGCCTTTAGTCGCGGTTGGCCAGAAGAACCGCGACTAAAGGTCCTCCGCCCCGATGGCCGCCTGGTGCCCACGTGGACGGGCCTTTAGTCGCGGTTCTTAAGCAACCGCGACTAAAGGGGGGGGCCTTTAGTCGCGCCTATTTGGTCGCGGTTGCGCAACCGCGACTAATGGCAGTTGCGAACCGCGACCAAAGGCCCTTTTTCCACCAGTGCATGCTATACATATAGACTTGACATTGTATTGCTCTTAAAGTGGGTTGATATGGATATTCGACATTTAGTGAATCACTTTACATCCGCCAGAACTAAAAATCATTGATATAGTCCATCCATTCACACTGAGTTTGATATCTCCCCAAATGTATTCATATAGGCATGTTATATTTGATGGTTTTCATCCGAAAAATTATTATCCCATATATCTGAACATACTTCTTTTGATCATTAGATCCACGAGCGGCCTTGTTCGGAACCGGGGCACAAGCGCCCGGCTGGGCAATCAAGTGGGGAGGGGAGGTCTGGGAATGGAACTGGCTGTGGAGACTAGGGTTGGCAACCGGCCGGCGGCCGCAACGACGTAGAGGTGTTAGGGTTCTGGGGATTCGGTCAGGCACCACACTGTCACTCGGGAGTTGGGACTTCTGATCCCCCTGCTTGCTATTACTTTCCTTGTTTGTCAGTGTGTCGCAGTTTGATTCCTGAGCCGTGATTTCTTTCCGCGTCTGGCAGTATACTTGTCCGCCGCAGTGTGCAATGTTTTTTTTAGCACTGGACTTTTTTTTTTTGGAAAAATAGCACCGGGTCATTTTTTAATGCACACCGGAGTTTGTATTCTTTTCTTGCCCTTTGTGTGGCTGAGGGATTATGTTGGGCCTCTTGGCCCATAAAATATTTAAAGTAGTACCATATTTGTTTCTCAAAAAAAAATGGTTCTACTATATACTGTACACATTAGATGGATCTAGAAAAACACATTAGATAGTCTTGCTATGACTATTCAAAGTCAATTACGCATGAGATCATCAAGATTGCAAATGGGGAGCTAAGAGCATCTACAACCGGAATATTGCCAAAATCCGGCCCCCAAATGCCCGCACATGCGTCGGGCACGTCCTCGAATAGTCACCGAACATCACACAAAAAATTGTTCCACAACGATAAACATCATTTCAAATCACCAAATTCATATTATTACATGCAATATAAAACCTACTCTAAGCGGAGCTCGTCCGGCTCTGCCGTGCCCATGTCCAGCGGCCGGTTGTGCCCCTCAGGTTGTTGGTCCGGTCGCCGTCGAGGTAGAGTAGAACATGGGACACAGACAGGCCCACGGTACTCAAGGCGCCACCGTATCCCATGCCCTACTCTTCCTCGTTGGAGTCCAGAACCTTCACTGCCGCGAGGGCTCTGTCGTCTCCTGCGCTCGCTACCTTGCATGGATGACACGGCGCGCCATATTGGCGTTGGCCGACACCCATGCGTTAAACTCCTCCATATTTGCGCGCCAAAGAAGTAGTTGCGTATCCGCTGGCGCATTCGGACGCTAGATGGACTGCACCACCTCCGGAGAGACAGCAGCGACACAGCTCGCGTTAGATCCATGCCCCATTTGCATGGACGTAATGGATTGCCGATGGAAGGTGTCTAAGTGGTGTCCTCGGGTGGCTTCCTTCCGGGAGCGGCGAAGCGCAAGGCGGACGGTCATCTCTTCCTCGAGGCCGCGTGAGATGAGCTCAGGATCAACATATATGGAGGTATATGACTCGGATTGCTTCCAACCATGCCGGAGATGGTAGGAGATCACCGGACAGGAGCTTGTGGGCGGATGGAGTGGACTGGAGGGGCGGGGAGTGGAGTGTAATGCGGCTTGGGTTTTGGTCGGAGGTGCGGATAGGGTGTCGGGTGGGCCAGCATGGGACGAATCCAACGTGGCAGGCGTGCCCGAACGCCTTTAGGCGTCCCAATATCCGCCCCAGTTTTGGGTTGTATATGGGGAGTGCCGGCTAGTTCGGGCATTTCGGCCGGATATAGGGAGGCCGATTGGACGACATTTTTGCATCTGGACAGTGATCGGACAGCCCGTCCGAGCGTTTGGGGCAGGCATTGGACGTCCGGTTGTAGATGCTCTAACTCAATCAAGCTTGTGTAACTCGTGGTGTGGTTGTCTTATAATATAGAAACAAAACATGCTTGTATTTTTCATAATTTTTGCTGGCCTACTACAATAGCTCATCCTCGACGCCTTCTCTAGCGAGCTGCTTCGGTACCCCATCCATGACGACTTTTCATGTGTCGTTCTCTGGCAGATGATGACACACTCGCCCTAACTAGGGTGGACGATGGCTGCGAGGTGCACATGAGACACATCCTAGATGATATTTGCCGCTTTCGTTGGGGTAACAATTAACTTTGCAAAACAAGATTTGTCCCCCTGAATGTCGAGCTAGACGCCGCTGCCCTATTGGCATCACAATTTGACTATGATATATCCCCCTCCCCACAATAACTACCCCCCACCCACCCAGCCAACCCCTCCCCAACTCACGTGTCCTCTGCCTCCCGACCTTCATCAATAAGTTTGGAACAAAATATGTATCAGGCTAGCGTGCATGCTTTTATCCCAAGGTAGTACACTTGTGTTCATCTTGGCCGTTTTATATAGCCTCCGTACATATTTCGTGTCTTGCTTCATTCTACTGCAACTCACGGTTGATAGGATTGACAACATTATGCGGATCTTCTCCCTCCTACCACTCCCTCCTTTGATTACCTAAAAAATATCAATCCTATGTCCAAACCAAATTAATTAAGATCAAGGTCTTTGCATGGCTGCTACTTTTTGATAAGCTAAGCACAAAAGACATGTTAGAAGGCATTGAAGATGTGATCGGGAGGACAATCCTTGTGTGATGTGCCCGACCCAAGCTCTTGAGGATAGAGACCATCTTTTCTTCTCCTGCAATTTTAGTGTCTGGTTGTGGAACTATCTGGCTTGATTGGAACAACAGTAGAAATTGTTATTATGGCTCCTTGCAAGGGCTTTGGGCATCGTTTCTTTTTTGAGGTTGTTTTGTTTTTACGGCTGCATGAAATATATGGGTTCTGCCCAATGGGAAATCTTTCAGTGGTGTGAGATCCTCTTTTGCCTCATGGCATTGTAGATTTGTACATGATAATTCTCTTCTTGCTAATAGAGTGAATGACTGTAACATACCAAGACTATTGGCCCGGATCAATGGCCTACATTAGAATGTAGGTAAGTTGATCGGTAGGTTATATTTTATTCCTTCTTGGACCTTTGTCTTGTATGCATTTTGTGTTCGAGTTTTAATAAAGGGCCATAGAGCTTCTGCTCCATAGTAAATAATCAAAAATAATAATTGCAAAGTACATTTCTGACAACTGCAAAGCATATTTTTGTGTGCCGAAAACATTTTATTCTTACTCTCAAATTGTATCTCTTATACTCCTAATATTGTCGGTTGTAACTTTCCTTCTCTAACATAATTAAATCTTTATATATAAAGTAGGTTGTTCGGTTGATAAATTCCTTGTAACCAAGTTTTGAAGTTAATATAACCCATGCAGTCCTCCAAGGAGGTAGACACGCTTAACTAATCTATTGACCTAATTTACATGAAATTTGAGCCTACCTTTCCTAATCACATCTAGTATCCATGGCAATGGCCCTTGCATCCAGTTTGATCATGGCTCCTTCTCTGGGCCACCCAGTGACTAAGAAACTCACTCACGGTACCTTCATGCTATGGAAGAATGAACTGAGGTGGTTTGTGCCGCTCAGCTTGTTAGGACCTCGATGCCACGACTCCAAAACCAACAAAGACCCTCACTGTGAAGGCGAGAAAGGTGTCAAAATAAGTGTCGAACCCAACCTTGTGCCTTTTTATCACTTAGAGCCAACAAGTACATAGTTATCTGCTTGTATCTCTATCCGGAGATGTCCTCCCTCAAGTTGTTTTGATGGGAACCTCAAATAGGCATGGAACGCTGTAGAGGAGATGTACTCCCTCTCAGTCTCGCCATCGCATTATCCCACTCAGGACATAACTAATGAACTCAAAGAACGATCTATCGGCTGGTGACTACCTATTTCACCAGGATGAAGAGCTACCATAATGCAGTTGTTAGCTGGTGGTAAGAAGATGGAAGAATTATGACGTTATTTTTGCAGTTCTGGCGTGCCTTGATGCAGGTTACATCGAAACTCATGGCATGGGAAATCTGATTGGGACGTGAATATCAAAAATTGAGCACACGTTTTTCAACAAACTGGGGTATTCTACCATGTCTCCTATCCGCGTGCTCATCGCCAAAAGGCTATGTTGAACACAAACATCATCATACTTTTTGTTGCTCTTTATCTTTAATCTCACGCCTTTATGCCAATGATTTTTTTAGATGAAGCCTTTTCTGCATCCCTTTATCTCCATATACTCAATATCTATTTGGAGTTACATCATAATTTATCAATAGCCTTTTCTTCATCCAGATTATATTCTATTGAAAAACTTCTCGAGCCTCAATCTATATCATTTATAGATCCACAATTTATTTTCATTTCCGGAAAAACTATTTCAAAATTTGTAGCATGGTAGTTTATCTGTCATGAATTTGTCTTGTGTAACTTTCGCAACAAGTATTTTGTGTAACTTTTACAACAATCTTTTCATCTCCTCTAAAGACGAGAAGCAAAACTTTCGTCCAACTGAGGTACTTATAAATTTAATTAATTACCTTAGTGAATCTATCAGATATCATTATGATACTTACTACCTACAATTAGTTTATACAAAACATTTGGCTTTGTACATTGGATAACACATGTGACGAATCTTATTCATCCATACATGCTCATCAACTATTGATCTCCGCACAATGTTATGCTATGTGACATTTTGAGAAAAAGTTTTCTGTTTTTTAACTTCTTTAAAACTTTTTCACCATACAAATGTTAGTATAATCAGATGTTTTCAATCTGTCTCCATAGATATTCATCCTATAATTCTATGCCCTTTTAGAAACATAATTTAAATCTTTTGTGCTATTATATTATTTCTGATCGAGTAACATATCAAACATATGTAAAACCAGAAATGTCAAAGAGCTCCCACTAAACTTCTTGTAATCACGAGTTTCTTGATAAATTCTAAATTCTCCATTTTCTTTATCAATTCTAGCTATATAATTTCAAATCATACTCATGGCTTGAAATGTTTCCATCATTTCGACATTCCTAGCAAAACCTTTAGATTGTATCTTGCATACATTCCTCTTGAAATCATTTTCCATAATAGTTTTGTCATTCATCTGTTGTATATCAATAATACAACACTCACCATAGTATTCCATTCATACTAACTTGAAGATTTGACAAGATCAATTCTTGTATCTTACAAAACTGCTTTTGTAAAACCTTCTCTTTTAGGATCATCATCCTAAGAATATTTGAAGATCCATTTATACACCTTTTAATGGTTTCATCAAGTTCGAAACTTGTTCTTTACACATGGATTTCACTTTTCATCAAGTTCCCACATCTAATCTAATAGTTTCTTTGCTCAGTTTTATGAACACAATGTCTGAGAGCATTTCTTGTTTTAGTCTTGTTCCAATTTAAGCTGGAGATTCAATAGTCTCAATAGGCTATATCATCCTCCCATGTACCTTCTCAACGAGTAAACCTTTTTCTTGAAAAATCACTAGTAGTAAAAGGGCCTAATGTGAAGCACATTAGTCCCGGTTTGTAGCTGAACCGACACTAATATGACCATTAGTACCGATTCCAACGGCTAGGCGGGCAGCGATCATTAGCACCGGTTCATGGCGAACCTTTAGTACCGGTTCCTGCCACGAACCGGTACTAAAGAGGTGGTGGCAGGCTTGTGTTAGGCTGGGGCCCCACCAGCACCTTCAGTACCGGTTGGTTATATGAACCGGGACTAGAGATGCACGTTTAGTCCCGGTTCGTATAACCAATCGGTACTAAAGGTCATCCTATATAAAACCCTTTGTCTAGCCCGAGCGCTTTGTTCTTCCCCCTTTCCCCTCTCCTCTGGTTTCTTCCTCTTCCTCTCAAGCTCACACTCCATTTTTGCCAAAATTTGTGAAGATTTGAAGGCAACCCATCCATCCAAGTGATCACAAAGGTTAGCAACTTTGTCCTTTCATCTCTCATTGCTAGATTAGCTCTTGCAATGCTCTATAAGTATAGTGATTTGTGGGTTTTATTTTGGGAGGAATTATATGTGGTAGTATTTGATTTATATGCAATTTGAGGTCAAAATAACTATTAGTTTGCATATGTAGGTGCGGTTTACTTAGTGCCTTCCGTCTCCGTCCTAACCACCGTCGATCGTCTGCACCGTCCGGTCGCCGGCACCACCTTGTGGTGAGCCTCTTGTTCTTATCTTTTTATATAAAAATATCATGTTTGTGTGATTTAGATATATAGTTACTCGTGTAATTATCTTACCCGTACATTGTTTGTTATACATAGTGCCATGGTTTTGATATCCGTCCTCGTCGGCCCTCGTCTGGGTTATGATTCGGATGTGGTATATTCTCTTTTATAACTATTTGTTACATTTTTGTGTTTATCAAAAATTATGCCCATCAAGTTGACATAGATATTTTTATCTAGGAGGTATGTGAACCGGAAATTCCAACTGACCCTATTGTCGACAGGTTAAATTTAGTTGAAAGAGAAAACAAGTATTTGAAAGAAAAATTGAAAACAATTGAGGGGAAGAAGTTGGAATTGGAGTTGCATGTTTCCGATGTTGTCGATGATCCCAAGATCAAGTTGGAGAAAATGCGCTTGACGATTAGAAAGATTAGAAAATATGCCGTTGATAGTGAGGCTTGGTATCATTATGCTATTGGATCAATTGTTACCTTAGTTGCGATCTTGATCACATTTGTTGTTGCATTTAAATGCTTTAGCGAGAGAGTTATTTGTATGTTTGTTTTATGAGAATAAGTGTTGTATGAACTTTATGTATCAACATTTCTTGTTTGGACTTGTAACAGGACTTTGTTACTTTGTTGTTTTCAATAAAGAGCTGTGAGGCTGTTGCCTTGCAGTACATATTTCAAAAGAAAAGTTGTATTAATTTGGTCTATTCGGTGTTGTGTAATGAAGATGAGCCGACAGTGGATGTACGATGACTGATGCTCTCCCCAGTTCGTTGATGGCATGCATACTTTTCTACTTATGGATGAGGCAAACAAGCGGGCGGATAGTTTTATACCTTGTCCATGTGCTGGCTGTAAGAATGATCAGAATTACTCTAAGTTAAAAACCATTGGCGTCCACCTGTGTGAGTCCAGTTTCATGCCCCACTATAATGTTTGGACCATGCATGGAGAAAGAGGGGTTATGATGGAAGATAATGAAGAAGAAGAGGACGACGACGGCTATCCTGGCCACGGGTTCCCTGAATACGATGGTACAACAATGGGGGAAGAAGCTGAGCCGGCAATGTGGGAAGAAGCTGAAGAAGAGGCGTTAGATGAGCCAGCTGATGATCTAGGTCAGGCCATTGCCGATGCAGAGAGAAACTGCACAAGTGAGAAGGAGAAGAAGTTGCATCACATGTTAGAGGATCAAAAGAAATTGTTGTACTCGAATTGCGAAGCTGAAAAGAAAAAGATGGTCACCACACTGGAATTGCTGCAATGGAAGGCAGAGAATGGTGTATCTGACAAGGGATTTGGAAAGTTGTTGGTAATGTTAAAGAAGATGCTTCCAAAGGACAACGAATTTCCCGAGAGTACTTACAAAGCAAAGAAGGTTGTCTGCCCTCTAGGGTTAGAGGTGCAGAAGATACATGCATGCCCTAATGACTACATCCTCTACCGCGGTGAGTACACGGATTTGAACGCGTGCCCGGTATGCGGTGCATTGCGCTATAAGTTCAGCCGCGATGACCCTGGTGATGTCGAGGGCGAGCGCCCCAGGAAGAAGATTCCTGCCAAGATGATGTGGTGTGCTCCTATAATACCATGGTAGAAACATTTGTTCCAAAATAGAGAGCATGCCAAGGCGATGCGATGGCACAGAGAAGACTGTAAGAAAGACGAGAAGTTGAGAGTACCCGCTGATGCGTCGCAGTGGAGAAAAATCGAGATAAAGTACAGGAAGGACTTTGCAAGTGACGCAAGGAACGTATGGTTTGGTCTAAGCTCAGATGGCATTAATCCTTTTGGGGAGCAGAGCAGCAACCATAGCACCTGGCATGTGACTCTATGTATGTATAACCTTTATCCAAGGCCCTAAGCAACCCGGCAAAGACATTGATGTGTACCTAAGGCCATTAGTTGAAGAACTCTTAAAGCCGTGGAATGGAAAAGGTGTACGTACTCTTCAACATCATGACGCACGTCCTAGTTCACCTATGTGAAGAGATTAACGTTATGGGTCTTGTATTTCTACACAATATGTTACCGTTTGAGATGTTCATGGGAGTCTTAAAGAAATATGTTCATAACCGTGCTGGGACAGAAGGAAGCATCTCCAAGGGCCATGAAAATGAGGAGGTCATTGAGTTTTGTATTGACTTTTTTCCTGACCTTAAGCCGATTGGTGTTCCTGAATCGCGGCATAAGGGCAGACTAGGTGGAAAAGGCACACTAGGAGGGGATCAAATAATATGTATGGACGAGCATTCTCTCACTCAAGCACACTACAAAGAGTTCTACAGAATTCCACGTTGGTGGCTCTGTATATGGAGGAACACAAGTTTTCTACGCTCCAAACACCCGGAGCAGTCTGGCGACTGGATTACACGTGAACAAACGGGGACTCACTGGTGCGCGTCGGTCCAAAACAAATGGTTTTTATCCCCTTTCCGCAACGACATTTGGAATTGTCACCAAGTGAGTGTGGGCGATAGGGGGGTACTTCCCACACGAACCAGAAACCATCGGGGAAAGGGAGCCTTGATGCATACAGTTGTCCCTATATAACCGTTTTCGATATCTTGAATATCCCAAACGCTTCATCCTTGCTACTCATTTGTGCTCGCATTGCCATCATAGTCGGAGTTTTGTGGTTCTGCCTAAAACGGTAGATTCCAGGCACGGGAGTGTTCCAGGCACATTCTAGGCTCGGGAGTTTTATGATGCCTGGCACATCACAAACAGTTCATGATTATAAACCGTGTACGATAGGTAGACAATCACAAACATTTAGTTTTCCCGCACCATATTTGATAGTGTCTAACATCACACACGCTTTGCAAACGGCAACTGTGTGCATGCTTGCACACGTTTCCTCTCTGTGAACCGTCTCGGATTATGGTGTATATCGCGATCGTTTGTGGTTTACAAACCGTGTGTGCCGTAATGACCTGCACAACGTAATTTCACCCTAATTTAATTGCTGCTATTTAAAATTGTACCTAATTTAAACTTGAAAGTAGGCTATAGCTTTATTCATATCCATCAGATTCAAATAACCAATGCATTATTCGATTCACAAATACATATGTTTAAGAATTACATAAGCACCAAATAAAGATTGATGTACCAGGGTTCTATACTTGTACTATTACAGATGGTAAAGAAAGAGGCGACAGACATTCTAGTTGCTGAACAAGGTGAAGCGGAATGGCCCTATTATGCTCTCCTGGATGCAGAAGGCATGCATGACTCTAGTCGAACCCCTTGTGATGGCCAGTTGCCAATCATGTAGTTTGATAGGTAATGTTGAGTAAACTGCTTCAGGATCCACTAGAAAAGAAAAAAGATTCAGATATTGTTATCTAACACAACTCATTACGGGCAGTAAAAAGAAGGCTATAGGGTTCTTACTTACCATCCTACAGTTCACTGTAGTGTTGCATAAGGTGTAAACAAATAGTTCAATTGACATCTTTTGACCCATTTCAATAACAATCTTTATCAGTTTCCTCACTTGATACTGGTTCATGAATATCTCATTTCCCCATACGCAGAAAGGGTCGAAGTGTGGATCTTTGCCAATGATATATGTAGCTAAAAGCACCAAGTTAATATTAGAAGCTAAACAACAATTGAAAAATGATGTAGTACAACACTCCATCCATCCCATTATATAAGATTTTATTACATGTATATCTAGACATCATCAGAACATTAAGGTAACACTCTTCCTTGTTGCTATGTAGCCTGGGATTGCATATTTAGTAATTCATTACAATGCACGTTGCTAAATAACAATTGAAAAAAGAAAAGGCATGTTAACTGCAATATCCTTAACAACAACCAAATATCGTAATTCATAGTGGTATTGTTGAAACTGTTATTGATGAAATTGAACTTCACGACAAATAGTTGCACATATAGAGCATCACATTGTGAAGAACTAAAATAAACAAGTCATAAGGACATCTCTAGGTGATCCTTAAAAAGTTAAAGGACTAAAACCCTTAGTGGATATATATACTCCAGCAATTTTTGGCCTTTTCTAGTCGATCCCCTAAATTTAAGGTTGTAAACTTCAATTAGATCAAGTTCAAAGCAGGTTCGACCGAAAGTAGCATGCATTCAAATAATAAACATAGATAGTTTTGCATAACTGAACAGAAAACATAAATTTAAACTAAGCTAAACTACTTTCGGTTGAAGTAGAGGTCGAGCCAATCCTTCATCGTCATGTACGGTGTGCCGCGAGCCGGGTCCGGGCCAGTACCGTCGTCGGGGTCGTTGGGGAAGGCACTCCTCCACTCGTCAACGTCGATCTCCTCGTCCTTGGGGCACACCTCGACACCCTCCGCGCCATCGTCGCCGCCGCCTTCGGCCTCGTCATCAGAGGAGAGGGCGATAACCTCGCCGCCCTCCGCGCCTCCGTCCTCGCCGCCTTCGACCTCGTCATCGGAGGAGAGCACGATAACCTCGCCGACAAAGATCACCCGCTCCACCTCCACGAGCTCCGGGTGCTGCCGGCGGAGCTCTTGCATTTAGGCCTCGTCAGCGGCCTCGGCCTCGAGGCGCTCCCACGCCTCGCAGTCCTCCCGCGCCATAGCCGAGCTCACCACCCCTGACTCCCGCGGAACGAGGTCGAACGGACGTGTGCCGAAGGGGAAATTTAGCCTACCCGCCACGCCGTGGTAGCGGACCTGCCAGCGGTCGTACTCCATGGCCACGAGCTCGGCCGTGCGGAAGCTACCGAGCCACCAGCGGGTGTGGGTCTCTCGATCTGTAATCTCGGTGACCCACGTCCCCCAACGCCGTTGCCGAACCCCGAGGTAGGACATCATTGGCTGCTCATACGTCTCCAACGTATCTACTTTTCCAAACACTTTTGCCCTTGTTTTGGACTCTACCTTGCGTGATTTGAATGGAACTAACCCGGGCTGACGCTATTTTCTGCAGAATTGCCATGGTGTAATTTCTGTGCAGAAATAAAAGTTTTCGGAATGACTTGAAAATCAACGGAGACATGTTTTGGAATTAATAAAAAATAATGGCGAAAGAATCAACACCAGGGGGCCCACACCCTGTCCACGAGGGTGCAGGGCACCCCTCCTGGGGGCGCCCCCCTGCCTTGTTGCCCCCTGAGGCTCCATTGACTTCAACCCTGACTCCATATATTCACGTTAGGGGAGAAAAAATCATAGAGAAGGATTCATTGCGTTTTACGATACGGAGCCGCAGCCAAGCCCAAATCTCTCTCGGGAGGGCTGATTTGGAGTCCGTTCGGGGCTCCGGAGAGGGGAATTCGTCGCCATCGTCATCATCAACCTTCCTCCATCACCAATTTCATGATGCTCACCACCGTGTGTGAGCAATTCCATCGTAGACTTGCTGGACGGTGATGGGTTGGATGAGATTTATCATGTAATCCAGTTAGTTTTGTTAGGGTTTGATCCCTAGTATCCATTATGTTCTCAGATTGATGTTGCTATGACCTTGCCATGCTTAATGCTTGTCATTAGGGCACGAGTGTCATGATTTCAGATCTGAACCTATTATGTTTTCATGAATATATGTGAGTTCTTGATGCTATTTTGCAAGTCAATAGTCACCTACTATGTGTTATGATCCGGAAACCCCGAAGTGACAAAAATCGGGACCACTCCCGGTGATGACCGTAGTTTGAGGAGTTCATGTATTCACTAAGTGTTAATGCCTTGGTCCAGTACTCTCTTAAAAGGAGGCCTTAATATCCCTTAGTTTCCAATAGGACCCCGCTGCCATGGGAGGGTAGGACAAAAGATGTCATGCAAGTTCTTTTCCATAAGCACGTATGACTATATTCGGAATACATGCCTACATTACATTGATGAATTGGAGCTAGTTCTGTGTCACCCTATGTTATAACTGTTGCATGAGGAATCACATCCAACATAATTATCCATCACTGATCCATTGCCTACGAGCTTTTCACATATTGATCTTTGCTTAATTACTTTTCCGTTGCCACTGTTACGATTACTACAAAAACCACTACTATTACTTTTGCCACCGTTACCGTTACTTCCATACTACTTTGCTACTAAATACTTTGTTGCAGATATTAAGTCTTTCAGGTGTGGTTGAATTGAAAACTCCACTGCTAATACTTGAGAATATTCTTTGGCTCTCCTTGTGTCGAATCAATAAATTTGGGTTGAATACTCTACCGTTGAAAACTGTTGCGATCCCCTATACTTGTGGGTTATCAAGACTATTTTCAGGCGCCGTTGCCAGGGAGCATAGCTCTATTCTTTGAGTCACTTGGGATTTATATCTGTTGATCACTATGAGGAACTTGAAAGATGAAAGAACCAAGATTTTGCCCTCAACTACGAGGGGAGGTAAGGAACTGCCATCTAGCTCTTCACTTGATTCACCTTCTATTTTGAGTAAACTTGCGACACCTACTCCTACTATTGATTCTGATATGTCGCATGCTTTTGATGATGCCACTTCTGCTATGCATGATGCTTATGATGAAACTATTTTTATGTTTGATAATACTGTGCCATTACGTGAATTTCTTGATGAACAACTTGCTAGGGTTAGAGAGAATGAAATTATTAAAACTGATAATATTGATGAAAGTGATGATGAAGATCCTCCCCCTAGATATGAATTTCCTGATGTACTTGAGGGTTATGTTATCGATGAAGAAACTGCTAGAGATCTTTTTGGTTGCAAAGATAGATATGATCTTAAGAAACTATTTGCTAAGCTGAAAGAAAAATCTTTGAATGCTAGAATGAAATATGACCCTGCTTTTGCTACTTCACCTATTTGTATTTCTGATAAGGATTATGATTTCTCTGTCGATCTTGAGTTAATTACTTTGGTTGAATCTGATCCTTTTTATGGCTATGAATCTGAAACTATTGTGGCACATCTTACTAAATTAAATGATATAGCCACCCTATTCACTCATGAGGAAATAATTCGTTACTACTATATCCTTAAGTTATTTCCGTTCTCATTAAAGGGTGATGCTAAAACATGGTTTAATTCTCTTGCTCTTGGTTCTATGCGTACTCCCCAGGATATGATTTATTACTTCTCTGCTAAATATTTCCCTGCTCATAAGAAACAAGCTGCATTACGGCTACTGCTAGAATAAATGTATCAGTAGCGCGCCCTCTCAAAGACGCGCTACCGCTAGAATTGCCACGCCGCCGCCGCTAGGCTAGTTCTAGCAGCAGCGCGCTAATATGAAGAGCGCTACTGCTAGGGACCATAACAGTAGTGCATTTACACAATAACCGCTACTGCTAAGTTTACTAAAAAATTTAGTCCCTCCTCGCTTCGTGAAGAGAGTTTGTACCACCTTAAATATGTTGCTTCTCAAACTTTCACAACCACTTGGTCTTCATTGAACTCTATGTGTAGAATTTGTGGCGGAAATATGAGTGTTCACCAGTTCCTAAACTGGTGAGGACTCATATTGACAAATTAGATTGTACACAAAAAGATCATTTATGATAAATGTATTTTTGACGTTTATTTTTACATGCTGACACATAGCGGTAGTGCGCTCTTTGTGAAAGGTATTCCATCTCCCCCACTCTCCGATCTATCTGATCCACTCACACTCACTCGATCTCCCCCTCAACCCCCACGCCGGTCCTCCCTGTCGCCCCTCCTCCGATCTGCGCCGCCGCCACCTCCTCCTCCTCCTCGCTGGACTCGGTACCGGCCTCCTCCTCCGTCCACCCTCTAGTCGCTGTTGGCCGGCCCCTCCTCGCTCCGCCTTCCTCCTCCGTCCTCCATCCACTCGCCGCCGGTTGGCTCCTCCTCACCCCGTCTTCCTCCTTCGTCCTACTCTCTTCTCCCTCCTCGAGTCGCCCCTCCTTCCCCCTCCTTCCTCCTCCATCCACAACCCCTCCTCCCTAGTACATTTTTATTTAGTAGGCTAGTTGATTTAGTTGATTTAGAACATTTCGATTTAGTTGATTTAGTATGTAGTTGATTTAGTTGATTTAGAACATCTTGATTTAGTTGATTTAGTAGGCTAGTTGATTTTGTTCATTTAGAACATTTTGATTTAGTTGATTTAGTATGCTAGTGGATTTAGTAGGCTAGTTGATTTAGTTGATTTAGTATGCACCATTTTATTGTTATTTTTTCTGTACATGGATAGGTAGATGCTTTTGTTTTTTTGTAATAAGTTATTTTTTGGCAAAATGTAGGTGCCAATTTAGTTAAATTTGCCACTTGTTTTGTTAATCAATTATCTTAGGCAATAGGGGCCAAATGAGATGAAATGTCTTGGTAGGTGGTACCCTTATTTGGTAGATATTTGTGAAAAGTTTGTTCGGCAATAGGTGCCACCGAAATGCTTTGTCCATAAAATTGCTTCTCGCGGAAGAACCAAAAATATCACATGCTACTGTTTTTATTTCCTGTGAAGTGCATCGTTAATCCTTTGCTCATATTGCTTTCGGAAAATGGCGCCACCACCACCACCACTATGTCGACTGTGCAAGTCAAGGTGCGCCAGCAGCCTTGCAACTGGCAAGCTGTTCGGCATCTACTTCCAGCCGAGTTTTTGTCATGCGGCGGTAAGAAATTAGATGAAATGTAACAACTATTTTATTTTTAGTGTTGGCATTACTGCATTGTGTCATTTTGCTTTTTTTACACAGATCATCCCATGCAATGTGAGGTTGAAATTCAACAAGCTGACAGGAGACACTGTGAAATTTGAGGCTCCTGGGGGGCCGTACACTATGGAGGTCGCGAAAGGACGAATATGTCGCAGATTGGAGGATATGTACGGGCCCGTTTCCTTGCCCACATGCGTCTTACTGGTGGTGAGTTAATCAGCTACTCCTTCAGAGCAGAAAGACCCAAGCTGGCTGTCATTTATCTCAACCTGGTGGACGATGACGAAGATGATGAAGATGACGAAGATGATGAAGATAATGATGATGCACTCGATTAAGATGATGGGAACCCAATTCATGAAGCCATCATAGCTCAAAGAATGAGGCTGAGCGAGGGACATAATTCCACCATGTGATGACTTTGTCGGGGTGCCATTCGTGACCCGCCTGACAAGTACCATGGTCGATCGGCATGAAACGGTATGTTATACGTACTGCCTGTAGTAATTTGATGATATATATATGCTTTATTGTTATACTTACAAATGCAAATTATTCGATGATATGCTTAGTAATTTGATGATATATATATATGCCTGTAGTAGTTTGATGATATATATATTCGATGATATACTTATTAGTAGAATTCATGATTAGTTAGTACAAATGCGTAGTACTATGTCTTTTGATAGTGTAGAAATCTAGACTTAATAGAAATATATTTGCAAGAGTATGTGCGAGGCTATTCAGAAATTACCAAAGAACCTATCTGTGAGTTGTGGTATCGAGCCTTATGTAGAAGACTCAGCTGGAATACGCCTTACCGCAAGGGGCTCCGTCACCACCTGTACTTACAGCATGGACATAGACGGTCGCACACACTTAAACTCGGTTGGGTGGAAAAGATTCCTCGTTGGCAAGAATCTTCGTGTTGGACAGGCCATCCTAATTACTATCAGGAACACCCACTGCCCATGCTTGAGGATGATGATCGTCGTCGATATCATCTGGAACTACATGTGTGTGTGTGTGTGACTATATCATCTAGACCTACATATGATGATCGTTGTCGATATCATGTAGAACTACATATGATGATCATCGTCGATATTATCTAGAACTACATATGATGATCGTCGTCGATATCACCTTGTACTGCTTCAGGATGCATGTTGAGTATATATGAAATTATTATGTAGTACTCCCTCCATTCCAAATTACTCGTATGGTTTTAGTTCAAGTTTGAACTAAAACCACGACCAGTAATTTGGAACCGAGGGAGTACTACCTAGTACCTATAATGCTTTTTGAAATTGATATCTAGTAGTACCTAGTATCTGGAAATTGTTGTTTATTGAAGCTGAAATTGATATAGCAGTAGCGCGGGGCCAGGAAATCGCTACAACTAATTAATAGTAGCGCGTTCCGGAAACGCGCTGCTGATATAGTCCATAGTAGTAGCGCGGGTGCAGACCGCGCTACTACTAACTTTTAACTGTAGCGCCTTATTGGTAGCGCGGCAGCCCGCACTACTGATATCCTCAAAACACGCGCTACTACTAGTGTTTTCCCTAGTAGTAGCGATCTTGGAGCCGGTGTTAGTGTTATGCCTCTCTTTTTATATTGTAGAATTGATTTGAATAAGTTGACACCTATTGAAATATGTCTGCAAATGGCCGATAAATCAACCGCTATACTTGTCGGTATTTGTGAGGATGTGCCTTTTGTGGTTGCAAACGTTACTATTTTAATGGACTATGTTATTCTTGATATTCCCGAGGATGATACTATGTCGATTATCCTTGGTAGACCCTTTTTGAATATTGTAGGGGCTGTTATTGATTGCAACAAAGGCAATGCCACTTTTCATGTTAATGGTAATGAGTATACGGTACACTTTCCGAGGAAACAACCTCAAGTCAACAGTATCAATTCTATTGGAAAAATTTCAACGATTACTATTGGAGGTTTTGCATTTCCTCTTCCCACTGTCAAGAAGAAATATGATATTATTATTGTTGGGGACATGCACACCCCCGTTGAAGTAACCTAGTGTTATTCAAAAATTCTCCGGTTTCATGTTATTCGGAAATGGTTTGTTAACAAGACTTGATCAACCTTGTTAGTGGATTCCTTTTGATGAGTATGAGATGGATGAAGTTAGAAAGCATAACTCTCTGTACCCTTCTTTTACTTTCTGTTATTTAGATTAAATAAAGAAACAATAGTATTTTCGGTATGTTTTCTGAATTAGCCTTGCAATAAAAATACCCTGAAAAAGAAGTTCTGCCAATGTTTTGAAAATGAAATATGATTTTTTGTAGAATATTTAAGAATTTCTGGCACTAAGAACACACCAGGGGGACCCACCATGTGGCCACGAGGGTGCAGGGCGCGCCCCTTGCCTCGTGGGCCCCATGTGGCCCCCTCCACTTATTCCTGCACCCACTCACTTCGTCTTCCTCCACAAAAAATCCTCCCATAGCTCAAACCCGTGTTCTAGCTCATCTTGCTGCCATTTTTGATCTCCTTGCTCAAAGCTCCATTCAAAAAACTATTTTGGGAGATTGTTCTTCGGTATGCAACTCCTCCAATGGTCCAATTAGTTTTTGTTCTAGTGCTTTACTTATTGCAAATTTTTGTTGCTTAGGTGACCCTGTTATTGAGCTTGCATGTCAATTTTATATGGTCCAAAGTAGTTTTAATGCATGATATAGCCTCTAGGCACTTGTGGGAGTACTTACTATCAATGTTGTTGAGTTTGATTCACTTTTATTTTGAGTCACTAAAAATTTCAGATATTTTTCAAAGGAAGAAAAATGTTTAGGAAATTATACCAAGGTGGTTCCTCAAGAAAGCAAGAACCCATGCTCGCGATACGTGAGCCGGAGAATGAACTACCAAGGGAAGCTCAAGTGCGGCCTTGCGAATGGTCGTCAGAGGTGTTTATGGTCAGGGCACGCATCAAGGAAGAATTTGACGCATATGTGCATAATGCTGATCTTGATGGCTTTGTGTCAGATAACTGCCTGCAATACCACCTCCTAACTGATTCCTTTGTGAGAAGGTTTAGATTTACATCCTCGCGCAACTCTCACACTATTCTATTTGATCTTTATATGATAAATCATACACCATGGACCTAGAAGATTTTAATACTGCATGTAAATTCCCGCAGTGGGGCAAAGATTTTCTTGCTAGTACCACTGTGGGGGAATCTAGAGAAATCATGCAAGCCACCATAGGGAGCATTCATTTCCCTTCCATACATTATTTTGCTCTCTTAATAGGTAGATGCATTAATGGTAAAGATGAGACTTGCCACATGTGTGTTCCAGATCTTAGTGTCCTCAAGAGTGCGGTATTAGGTGATAAACAATATAACTTGGGGGCCATTGTTGCAAGAAGGTTGCATATTAACGGTATACGTGGAGATTTGTTTGATGGAATTTATGCAACTTGTGTAGTTAATTATCTTGATGTGCCCATACATGCAAATGATATGGAATTCTCTCATGCTTATCTAGATTATAATGCTATGGTTCGCCATCAGTTTGTTGAGAGCAATGAACAGTTTCTCCAGTACCGACTATTCTTTGACAAACAGCGTACTGTCCATGTTGCTCTCCCTGCTCCTACTTTCTTTAACTTTGAGGCAAAAAGGAGATATGTTATAACCAGGGAGGAGGCAAATGAATATGAGAGGCGGACGGAAGTTAGTCGCTTCCGAGCTGCATCTCTTCAGGCAGTTGCTGCTACAGCTCAGTACAACCCCAACTACGACTTTGGATATCCACCAGGCCAGCAGTGGCCATAGACTAACTTAGGCCAAGAGCCTAAGCTTGGGAGAATACGTATTTCTCACTGATATTATATTCATGTTCACACACTCATGCTAGTTGGCGGTGCTCATACTTCTTCATTGTACTATCCATGCTAATTTATTTTATTTCCTAAGCCTTCTTCTTGTGTGTTTGAAAAACCTTAATTAAAAGCCAAAAAAAAATAGTTGTAGCTTTTAGCTAGTTTACTTTCCATGCGTGTAGTAGGAGTAATTAAAAGAAAAGCCAAAAAGATTTCTCGTTCTTCTTTTGCTTGTTGGGAGCTTTCTCGTGTAAATAGTTGTATTGCTTTTCTTTTCTTTGGGGGTCGAGAGGAGAAGACCATGATGAAATTGTTGAGTGGCTCTCATATGCATTATCGACGATTTAACAAAGAGCACATATTACCTTGTCTTCTCCCTTGTATTAAATGCTTGGAGATTCCAGCTTAGTCCAATGCACGTGCACTATTATTATTATCCACTCTTTTCGGTCGTGAGAGTGAACGGCAATAATGGCCATATATGATGGACTGATGGAGATGAGAGGAGCTGGTATGAACTCGATCTATATTGTTTTTGAAAATATGATTAGTTCATCATTTTTGATTCAGCCTATTATGAACGAAACATGCTTGCAATGACAATTAGAGATTATAGTTGCTCATGCCATGCTTAATTTGCTAGGAGTTTATAATGGTTTACCTTGCATGTCAACATGCTATTAAAATGGTTGTGATGTGGTATGATAGGGTGGTATCCTCCTTTGAACGATTCGAGTGGTTTGACTTGGCACTTGTTCACGCATGTAGTTGAAACAAAATCAACATAGGCTCCACGATATTTATGTTCATGGTGATTTATATCCTACTCATGCTTGCACTCATTGTTGATTAATTTTAATGCATGTTCATGACTGTTGTCGCTCTCTAGTTCACTACTAGGAAAAGACCTACTAGTGGCGCACCAGTTTTGCCTACTAATGGCGCACTACTGGTGCGCCAATAGTACCACGCCACTAGTATTTTTTACTAATGGCGCACTAGTGGTGCGCCATTAGTATCTGATATACTAATGGCACACCACTGGTGCGCCATTAGTATAGGCCACGGTGCGCCATTAGTATAGGCCACTGGTGCGCCATTAGTGTAGACCACGGTGCGCCATTAGTATAGACCACGGTGCGCCATTAGTATTTTTGAATTTTGAAGGCGGGAAAATAGTAGTGGCGCACCATCTAACCCCCACCGTGCGCCATTGCTATTTTTGAATTTGGATCTGGATCGCGATTTTTTTCCCATTTTTTGCTCGTTTTTTGCACGATATTATTTCAAATTTTGTTCCCGTTTTTGGATCTTGTACGTTCTTTTGCCGTGTTCTTTTGCCGGAGAGGAGTTCGCCGGAGAGGAGCAGGAGGAGGTGACCGGAGATGCGCTCGCCTACGTCACCGGAGAGGAGGAGGAGGTCGCCGGAGAGGAGTTCACCGGAGCATCGGAGAGGAGGAAGGAGAAACCACGAGGGGATGGGAGGAGAGGAGGGAGGAGGAGCTCACCGGAGATGAGGGAGGAGGAGCTCACCGGAGAGGAGGGAGGAGAAACCGTGAGGGGAGGGGAGGGGAG
>NC_057809.1:47639457-47647275 GCF_018294505.1 Triticum aestivum | reverse complement strand
GTCGCCGGAGAGGAGGAGGAGGAGGAGGTCACCGGAGAGGAGGAGGAGGAGGTCGTCGAGAGGAGGAGGGTAGTATGGTGGAGGAGAGAAGGGAAGATGGAGTGGAGGAGAGGAGGAGATGGAATGGAGGAGAGGTGGGGTGGAGGAGAAGAATGAAGAGGTAAGGAGGAGAGGACACGCCCAGCCATATATATGGCATAGTAATGGCGCACCGTGGGCAGGTGCGCCATTACTAATTTTTTTATTTTTTTTATTTATTTTGAATTTTGAAGGTGGGAAGATACTAATGGCGCACCATGGGCAGGTGCGCCATTAGTAACTTGTTTTTATTTTGAATTTTGAAGGCAGGAAGATAGTAATGGCGCACCATGGGCAGGTGCGCCATTAGTAAGTTTGAATTTTTTGCCTCTCCAGATCTTAAAAGCCCCGTATCTTTTTTCTGTTAGGTTTTTGCCTCTCGGATGTAACTTTTCGAGTAGATGATTTTTCATATAAAAAACTTTTTCATCCGAGTTCGTATGCAAAAGTTATGCCAATTTTTACAAATTCTCGAGAGATTTTGCAAAAAAGTCGAAAATTCATGTTTGTAAATTTTGCTAACAACTAGACCACATATCACATGGGAATCTTATTTTCTTTTCTTTTTTGACATTTCTATCATTTTCTTTTTTTGAATCTGAAAAGGCGGTCCACGCGCGGGGGTGGCGGGTGCATTCTGGGGAATGTTTGGGCCAAATTACTAATGGCGCACCGTGGGATGGTGCGCCATTACTGGTTCAACTAGTAATGGCGCACCACTCCCACTGTGCGCCATTAGTAGTTTAAAAATAAAAATAAAAAAATTTGAAAAAAAATTTGAAACATAATTACTAATGGCGCACCGTGGGAGTTGTGCGCCATTACTAGTTGAACTAGTAATGGCGCACCATCCCACGATGCGCCATTAGTAGTTTTGAAAAAATTAATTTTTTTACTAATGCGCACCATGGATGTGCGCACCAACACATGGTGGACCATTTGTATTTAGTAATGGCGCACCACATCAGTGCGCCATTAGTGTCCATATTGGCTATAGCTGTTTTTGTAGTAGTGGTTGGTCGCTTCCCAGTCTTTTTCTAGCCTTCACTTGTGCTAAGCGGGAATACTGCTTGTGCATCCACTTCCATAAACCCCAAAGTTATTCCATATGAGCCCACCATATCTTCATATATGCGGTATCTACCTGCCGTTCCAAGTAAATTTGTATGTGCCAAGCTCTAAACCTTCAAATGAAATTTTGTTTTGTATGCTCGAATAGCTCATGTATCAAGTAGAGCTATCTATATCTTACATGCTAGGTGGGTTATTCTCACGATGAGTGGACTCCGCTCATCACTCACGAGAAAATGGCTGGTAACCGGGATGCCCAGTCCCATGCTTAAAATAAATCAAAATAATGGCAAACAAAACTCCCCCGGGATTGTTGTTAGTTGGAAGCACCCGTTGTTCCGGGCAAGCCATGGATTGATGCTTGTTGGTTGTGGGGGGGGGTATAAACTTAACCATT
Organism: Triticum aestivum; assembly: GCF_018294505.1. NCBI lineage: Eukaryota > Viridiplantae > Streptophyta > Magnoliopsida > Poales > Poaceae > Triticum > Triticum aestivum. Next base: position 47,645,729 of record NC_057809.1, on the reverse strand, counting down.
CTGTTTGGGAACCGCCTATATTGTGTGTAGCATGGAAGATATCAAGATCTCTTGGTTGTTATGTTGACAATGAAAGTATGCCACTCAAAATATTATTTATCTCTGTTTCGAAACTTGAGCTCTGGCACCTCTACAAATCCCTGCTTCCCTCTGCGAAGGTCCTATCTATTTACTTTTATGTTGAGTCACCATCCTCTTATTAAAAAGCACCAGTTGGAGAGCACCGCTGTCATTTGCATGCATTGCTAATAATTTACATTGAGTATGACTGTGACTGGATCTCTTTTACCATGAATTACAATGTCTAGTTAGTCCTCGATCTTCAGGTTTGCTCTGCATTTATGTTTTGCTGTCTCAGAAAGGGCTAGCGAGATACCATCTTGTTATATCATATTATGATTGTTTTGAGAAAGTGTTTTCTTCCAAGATTTATTATTATTGCTCGCTAGTTGATTATGCAATTGATATGAGTAAACATGAGACCTAAATGTTATTGTGAATATGGTTAGTTCATAATCTTTGCTGAAAACTTGAACACTGGCCTTACATATTTGCAGCAAGAAGATCAAACAGAGTTTGTAAAAGTTTTTCTTTATCACTTTTAGTTTTTCAACTGAATTGCTCGAGGACAAGCAAAGGTTTAAGCTTGGGGGAGTTGATACGTCTCCAACGTATCTAATTTTCCAAACACTTTTGCCCTCGTTTTGGACTCAAACTTGCATGATTTGAATGGAACTAACCCGGACTGACGCTATTTTCAGCAGAATTTCCATGGTGTTATTTTTGTGCAGAAATAAAAGTTCTCGGAATGACCTGAAAATTAATGGAGACACGTTTTGGAGTTAATAAAAAATACTGGCTAAAGAGTCAACACCAGGGGGCCCTCACCCTATCCACGAGGGTGCAGGGCGCCCCCCTTGGGGCGTGCCCCTGCCTCTTGGGCCCCCTGAGGCTCCACCGACGTCAACCCTGACTCCATATATTCACGTTTGGGGAGAAAAAAAATCAAAGAGAAGGATTCATCGTGTTTTACGATACGGAGCCTCCGCCAAGCCCTAATCTCTCACGGGAGGGCTGATTTGGAGTCCATCCGGGACTCCGGAGAGGGGAATCCGTGGCCGTCGTCATCATCAACATTCCTCCATCACCAATTTCATTATGCTCACCACCGTGCGTGAGTAATTCCATCGTAGGCTAGCTAGACGGTGATGGGTTCACTACTAGGGAAAAGGCTAGCAGCAGCGCGGGTTTTAGGCCTATCAGCAGCGCGGGTACCCGCGCTACCAATAAGGCGCTACAGCTAACGTATAGCAGTAGCGCTGTTCCACCCGCGCTACTGCTACACAAGTGTTGCAGCAGCGCGCTTAAAGGAACCTCGCTGCTGCTAATAGCTATAGCACGCTTCCCCTGTGTGCGCTACTGCTACAACCGCGCTGCTGCTAGCTTTTCTGCACTCGCTACTGCTAATTTTAGTAGTTTTTTGTTTTTTTTTTGGCATATTTGTTTCGTATTGAACAGGCTTTATAGAAGAATCTTTAGCACATACAAATGTCATCATGATAGACATACAAATGCCTGCGAGACCACAAATGTAATCATAGCATATACATACAAATAGTCTCGTCATAATCATCATCCAACACAAAGTGGTATCTTGTCATCATCTCGAAAATAGCGATACATGCATGTCTCGAATACTTGCAACTACAACGTCATCCATCTAAACAAAGTTATACGCGAGAAGAGCTATCACTATGAGTCAGAGCAGAAATATGCAGTACATGAGATGGCAGTTATGAGTCCTCTCTAGCGCTAGCGTGAACCTCAAGTAACTAGCTTCTCCTACTTGTCTGCTTTTGAAGCCTTTATGGTTGGCGTCCGAGAACCCATTCACTTGCGCCTAACACTCATGCCACTCGTTGTACACCCCCGGAACCTTCCCTTTGTACACCCCCGGAACCTTCCCTTTGTACAATCATATATATGCAACAAAATATACTAGAGAACACCGAAAAAGAAAGGGTTAGCAACTAGATGCAACATACATTACGCAAATTAATTAACTAGAGGTACGCAGGTCATCGTACGCAAACTAACAAAGTAGCGTTACGCAAGTTCGGCAGGGATCATGGACATCACACAGTTGCATCACTACAAATAGTATACAAGTTCAACCGACACATATCATCATCATCGGCATCATCAATAACTAGAAGTTCCATCCTTCCATATCATCGAGGATGGACCCTAGCTTCTTGAATGGCGTGAGGTCTAGACGTTGCATGCCTATGCGAGTTCGGATGTCAGCTCGCGATATAGGGCCATGGTGGAACATACCCTTCTCATCGACGACTTCTTTAGTGATGATCGTCGCAATGTCGCTTTGGATGCGAAAGAAGTCATCTCTAAGTTTATAATCCGCTTCTCCATGAGATTCTAGCCACTTGTGGCTATGATCATCATTTCTGCTTCTCATGCGAAGCTTTTGGTGATCCGTGTTGAACTGATTCATGAGATGGAGGATGTACAATCCATCCTTCTTGCTTGGTTTTGGGACTTGGATGCAGGAGAAGTTAGTTTTATGCGCGAAACCCATCTTCTTGTTCCTTTGTTTCCTGATCTGCATGTGGCCACCTCTAAAGCTGAAGCCTTGGAGAGCATCATCTAGAATATTCATTATGTGGGTGTAGTCTTTTTTCTCGTAGTCTTTGGAAGGGTCAAAATACACGGCGTGGGAGACTTGCAGATAAAGAACGATAAGGACGGCGCGCTCGTTGCTGCGGGGAAAAGACACCTCAAATTATTCCCCATAGAGAGAGAAGGAATGATTGAAATGTATGAAAGGGTTGTTCAAAACTGACTTACTTTGGATGATAAGGCACGAGGACAATTTCTCGGTCCTTATTCTGTACCATGAAGTTTTGGAGGTAGTCCCTAGCAGTTTCACGCTCAAAGTCGCCGAGACTCAAGAAAGACTCGTGCATGTAGTACGGATCCACCACACAGATTTGCGAGACTTCTTCACTATTCATGACAGAGCTCATATGTAGCGCAAAAAGGCGGACGATTGTAAAATCGAGCCGCCTTGTCAGAAACATCTCAAAGATATGGTCAAACTGTAGGAAGAACACCTCCGCGGGCCGTGTCTCGATGTAGCACTTCCCCTCAGGCACACGAGCCGCGTATGTCGGATATCCTGGATCCTTTGAGGCTAGTAGGCTTTTCTCAGTCGACAGCACATGGTCGTGCAGTCTCCTGAGATCCCCTGATAGTGCCTCTAGTGGTTTCGGCGATAGCATCGGCTCGCCCGTGAGATGGAACATGGCCGCACCTTTCATGGGTACATGCTCTTCAGAATGCATCGTTTGGCTGCTATGTGCTCTAGCTTGTTTGGAGGCAGCTATCTTCCCCGATCTCTTTCTCTCCTTTTTCTTGGGCACACCTTCTAGACCCTTCCTTAACCCCTGCCCCAGTGTTTGCGGGCTAAGTACTGTACGACCCTCGCGCTCGGATAGTTGAGCCTGTGTTGAGGCGGCATCTTCAGGCGTGTCCTGCGAGGATTTCATGAAGAGAGACTTTTTGCAATCCCTGCTACAACCTTCCTGCTCGGGCATATCATCCATATCCTCATTAGCAAGCTGATAGACCGATTCGTCATATGGTTGACTCATCAATTCTATGTCACAGTCATCCGCGTTTGTATTGAGGAAATCCATAGGGTCGAACTCCGTCTCGTCATCCATTCTCTGTTCTACAGGATAAATTACATCAGCCAGCACTATTGCACCCCCTTCATCATGTCGTCCACCGCTCTCACCCGGCACTACTGGAGCTGGTAATTGCGTAGGCGGGGTGGTGGTCTCCGCACATGCTTGTTGATGTGTGGTTATTGGTGTGCTCTCGGCTGGCTCCAGACGAATAAGATTCTTCGGCCATAGCAGCACCCAACCCTTGCAGCATCCAATCCGCGGTGGGGTGTCCTGTCCGCTCCCACATGCTGTACTGGAGGAGGCAAATCCTCGTGCCCCGATTTCACACTGGACAAGCTAACCCTGAAGTGCCCAGCAAGGATCGGCTGGTTGTGGAATGTGGGTTGCAAGGGGTCCATTATCATCCCCTTTCCCACGTCCACCTTCCGGCCTTTGATCAAGTAGAGTATGGTGCATGGGGTTTCTTTCGCCTGCAAACACATATGTATGTGGCGTAAAACATCCGGAAGGCAACAAAAATGGAATATTATATATATATATATATATGTGTTGGTGCGACATGTAATTACCGTGACAGCGTCGAGCTCAACCAAAGATGAAGGCCCACCAAGCGCGCCAGAGACTGAGGATGGGCTGCTATGAGCGGGAGCGGCTGCGAGAGGAGGCCCAGTTGTGTGAGCAAGTGATGGTGCGATGGTGTTGTTGTTCATGGAGTTGCTCCCGACGAAACTAGGCAACGGGAAATCATGTACCGTCTTGTCTGGATTTTCCTTCGTCCAGTTGATGATAACTGGAACCAAGTTAGTAGCAAAATCATTTCTGCAGGCAGTTACAGCTGCATTGACTGCCTGCTGTAGCAACTCATATTTGTCCTCGGCTGCTTTTTTCGCGTCCTCAGCTGCTTTTTTCTCGACCACAAGCTTCACCTTCGCATCGATGTCCGCCTGACTAAACTTCTTTTTCTGCTTCGTGGCCTCCGGGCCCTCGTTGTAAAACACCTTCCAGGTGGCGCCATCTCCAGCGCCGTGCACACGACCATATTGCGGCCGCTGGCCCAAAGGGAGTCCCTTAAGTTCGTTCAAGGCCCGGTTTTCGGCTGCAAGCTGGTGTTGCTTCTCCAGTAGTCTAATCAATTTCCTCGTGCTCTTGTTCATGTAAAAAACCTTATTCTCCTTGTCCCACTTGTAGCGGGCCCTGTTGAAGTCATGCTCCAAGGGGTTGGTGAACTTCGCAAAGGGGTCTGGGAGACCCGCGGCTTCACGTTCCGCGTCCTCCATATCCCATATGGGCCTTTTACCGAGGTAGCCACGGCTTCCGAGGCGATGCTTCCCCATATTCCTTTGCTGAAGGCTCTTGAATTTCACAGCCTTAGCCTTGGCGTCCTCGGTAGCACAAGCATCCTTGAACTTTTCGAACTCCTCTTCCGTAAGTGTCGGATTTTCCTCCAGAATCATGGACAGGGGTTCCTCGGCCTCAATAGCTCGTTTCACCCTCGATTTCCAGGAGGCCAAATCATTCCTGAACATGCCCATGGCGTGATTGTTAATCTTTTTCATCTTCGGATCATCCCACAGTTGTTCTATGTTATCAACCTGATCGGGGAACTTGAATCTCTTGTGCAACTTCGTTAGGAGCAACTGCGTCAAATGTTCTTTACTCCTTAAGTCATCGTCATTGATGCTCGCGCATTCCCGTAGGATGCATCCTACTTGGTTCCCATAGCACTTGCGAGGTTCTTTCGGCTCTAACGGCTCAAACTTGCCAGGTGCCATCTTTGTGATCACAAGTCATCCAATCCCTAGTTTGTTAGGTTTTCGTATCCTCTGCTTCTTATGCCTCTTTTCGGTACCGGCATCGGCGCCGGTATCTTCCCCGGCGGTACCTTCCCCACCGGTCTCGACGCCGCCATCGGTGCCGGCGTCGTCGGTGTCGGTGTCGGCGTCAGTACCATCATCGAGGCGGACCTGCAAACCTTGCTTAGCAGTCAAAAAGTCGAGGTAGTCTTGTTCACCCTCATAATCCATCTCGTCTGCATCTTGGTCAGAAGGCCCAGTTTCTTCGTTATTCGCATGTTTTCTATGATTAAGTGTCCTCATTTATTTCTAAAATTATGAATAAATGAGAAATGAGATAAAAAAGATATCTATGTGGCAGCACTCGATATGCCAACTATGTAGCACAAATCATGCCTTTATTCACGGGAAATTCGGCATGACGTTTCCTAAAAAATGGACATATCGAGCGCCTGAAATTCACCGGAACGAAAATGAATCAACATTCCGGCATAGCATAGCCAACTCGGATCATTTACCAAAACATGACATGTCCAAAACATGACATATCCACATATCACATGTCCAGTTCAAATTTGCATATAAATTTGTAACTAAATAGATAACCTAATTAACATAACTAAAACCTAAGTAAATTAACCCTAGCTAGCAGAGAGAGAGGGGGGTGGTTTACAGAGGGTGCAGGGCGAGGAGGCAGGCCCGACGACGGCCGAGGTTGGGAGGGGAGGAAGCAGAGGAGGTACGCGAGGGCCGACGGGTCGGGGGTGAG